>NW_016820247.1:360621-433717 GCF_001698545.2 Rhinopithecus bieti | reverse complement strand
CCCGGCCTATACAAAATTTAAACTGAACCTTTAAAAAATGTTTGAATCATCAGGACTTTTGGAACACCTAGGAAAGTTTTTAGAAAAGGATCATTTTGCCATTTGTTAATTTATGAAATAAGCATATCCCTAACCAACTGGGATGTAGAGAATATTTGGGCATCATTGATATTCTTGATGTCCTTTACAATGGGCATTTTTGAGGAGCACTTAACAGCTCAGTTTAGAAATTACTCTTTAGTATAAACTTTTACCTGACTTTTAGTATTAACTTTGGTTAGACTAAAAGAGCAGCCAGCTATTCTGCAAGCAGATTAAGTTGTCAGTCAGAGGGTTCTGCTCTGAAGTGGGTGTAAACAGGAAATCTAAGGACAGTTGATAACTCTGCATTCCTTCACATCAGCTAAGAGAGGCTGATTGTTTTCTTGTTGCAGCAGTTTTCAAACAGTTCAACCTCTGGACTCCTTTAAACTTCTAAAAAAAAGTTTTTGGCTCTAATGAGTTTTTGTTTATCTCTTATTATTTACCACATCAGAAATGAAACAGAATTTTGAATATGTATCCATTGATTAATTTAAAAATAGTAATAAACCCATTACACATTAATATGAGGGTTTCTAAGGGGAAATATTTTATAAAACAAAAATTTTTAAGGAGAATGATAGTGTTTTATACTTTAGCAAATACGTTTAATATTGGTCTAATAGACAGTTGGATTCTCATATCTGTATTCAATCTGTTGTGATACGCTGCTCTGGTTGAAGTATGTAAAGTATATGAAGAAAATCTGACCTCACATGCATAGGTAGTTGGAAGAGGGAAGAGTATTTTAACAGCTTTCAAAAATAATTGTGGATGTTCTTTGAAAGACTACACCAAAATTTGACCAGTAGTGGTTTCTTAACTGCATGAAGAATTTAAAACCATGTTAGTGTAACTTGCCTTATTCTCTTTTATTAAAACCCATTGGTCTTACTTGCACATGAAAGGATCTTTTTACTTATGCATACTTTTGTAACGTCATGCATTGGTCACTAGGTTAAACAGTCTTCTGAATTTTGGCACATTATACAATATAAAGAAAAGTCACATTTGTTAATATCACCACAGATCTCATCAAGAAAATGCCTTAATTATTAAGAAGCTGTCAAACTGTGTTATATGTTTTTCAAAATTATTTTAGTCGAAACTTCAAATTTTATCATTAGCAAAGTACTATCAGCTGTTTTTCTTCAAATGACAAGCTCATTTTGTTCATTTTAGAAAACACCTGCCAGATACCCAAGTCCGAATAACCATAGTTTTTTTTTTTTTTTATTTGTTCTTTCAAATGAAAATGTTTTCTGTGAAAAAAGGGGCCAGTTCACTCACGACTCAAATAATTGCACATCTTTTCCTTGAGACAACCATTGTACATTGTAACAAAAGTGCTTTATGTAGACTTCTCACTTCATCATACAGAATATTAAAAGGATGTGTACTAATGGGTGGAGATTTAATGCAATTAATTATTACTGCTTTATCAAGGACACTTTAAAGTAATACTGCATTTTCTTTTTTTGCCACTGTGAGTGGTGGTAAAGAATATGAGTACCATATTGGTAATGACAGCAGTTACACAGTAGTAGTGATACCAGTGTCTTGATATATGCTAAGACATCAGTCAGGTTTTACCCATGTTTGCTTTTGCACAGCAGCACAGTGAAAAAAGCAAGCAACATTTTAGTGTCAGAATGAAAACATAGTTTGACTTTATGAACTCCTTAAGAACCTTGGGGATCCTCAGGGGTCCTGAGACCATACTTTGTGAACTAGTCTCTTATAGCTTTGATTCACTGGTTCTTCAGATTTTATTTGCATAGTATAATAGAGTTCCGCAAATAAACAGAACCAGTGGAGTGTTAAGGGAAGGAGACGTTAAGGAATTGGCATATGCTATTGTGGAAGCTGACAAGTCCAAAATCTGTACCTAATACGGCATGACTTTTTTTTTTTTTTTTTTCCTTTTGAGACGGAGTCTCACTCTATCACCCAGGCGGGAGTGCGGTGGCACAATCTTCACTCACTGCAACCCCCACCTTCTGGGTTCAGGTGATTTTCCCACCTATGTGTCCCAAGTAGCTGGAACTATAGGCGTGTGCCACTATGCCTGTCTAATTTTTAGTAGAGACAGGGTTTCACCATGTTGGCCAGGCTGGTCTTGAACTCCTGACCCCAGGTGATCTGCCCGCTTTGGCCTCCCAAAGTGCTGGGATCACAGGCATGAGCCACCATGTCCCACCAGCATGACTCTTTAAATAGTCATATGCTGCATAGTGATGTTTTTGTCAATGAAGGACCACATACACAACAGTGGTCCTAGAAGATTCTAGTACAGTATTTTTACTGTTAGCTTTTCTGTGTTTAGGTATTTTACATATGGAAAAACTTACCATTGTATTACAGTTGCATACAGGATTCAGTACAGTGACGTGCTGTACAGGTTTGTCACCTAGGAGGAATAGGCTATCCCATAGAGCCTAGCTAGGTGTGTAGTAGGCAACATCTTCTAGGTTTGTGTAAGTACACTCCCATGATGTTTGTACAAAGACAAAATTGCCCAGTGACGCTTTTCTCGGAATGTATTCCCCGTCATTCTGTCGTTATGACGTGTGACCGTTTTTAAAACTTCTTTCTTCTCAAAACTCCCCTTACTTTATTTCTAGAATTCTTCTCTCTCTTTTGCTGTATTTTGAATATATAGTGGTTTTGTTTTGTTTTGTTTTACTGGTGCCTTTGTGCTGCCTTCATTCTTTTTCTATCTCCTTGTTCTTATATTAAGACGTAAGTGGCCAGTTTCCCTTGTTATCACAAAGTGTGATTGGCAACTCATGACTGTGCTCTGACATTCAGAATTCTTTCAGTAATCAGCTACTATAAAGCAAAATAATTGTCTGAGGGAATAGAGCTGCCTTTGGAAAGGCACTGGAAATGTTGTGTCAACTCCTCAAATCTGAAATGGTGGGTCTCGCTTGGTGAAAACTGAAATGGCCAGATGAATATTCTACGTGATAAGGGGTCACCATAGGTTCATGCATTGTTTCTGGGTAGAGAAAATTTTTTTCAATAGTCTCATTTTCTTCCATACTGTGTTTTTACTTTTATTGTAAATACCATGTTTTGTAGTAGTTGATTGGATTATTAATATCTTGTTAGTTTTGTTTTTAATCTTAAAAGTTCACTGAGTTTAGTGATACATACTTTTAAATTTTGGTCGAACAGATTTTAAGTTTGCTTTCTGTCTTGGAAAAAATATTTACTTGCTGTAAAACATAAACCATCCAGAAAACAGGTTTTTTATACATTTGCTCTAAGACAGTCTTTTAGTAAGCATTTCATAGATGGTCAGTATATTTTGTTTATGTCTAGTACACTGTTGAACTGACCAAACATGATTTCTGAAGTTCATCTCTGATTTCTTTTTTTAGTTTAATTTTATTTAAAGTTCCAGGATACACGTGCAGGATATACAGGTTTGTTACATAGGTAAACGTGTAACATGGTGGTTTGCCACACGTAGCAACCCATCACCTAGGTATTAAGCCCATGTATTAGCTTTATGTATCCTGATGTTCTCCCCTGCTGTGGCCCCCCCCCCAGGCCATAGTGTCTGTTGTTCCCCTCCCTTGCACTGCCACTTAAAAGTGAGAAAATGCAGTTTTTGGTTTTCTGTTCCTTTTTTAGTTTGCTGAGGATAATGGCTTCCAGCTCCATCCATGTCTCTGCAAAGGACATGATCTTGTTCCTTTTTATGGCTGCAGAGTATTCCATGGTGTGTATGTATCACATTTTCTTTATGCAGTCTATCTGGGTATTTGGGTTGATTCCATGTTTTTGCTGTTGTGAGTAGTGCTGCAATGAACATATGTGTGTGTGTATCTTTATAATAAGATGATTTCTATTCCTTCGGGTATATACCCAGTAATGGGATTGCTGGGTCAAATGGTATTTCTGCCTCTAGGTCTTTGAGGAATCGCCACACTGTCTTCTACAATTATTGAACTAATTTATACTCCCACCAACAATGTAAAAGTATTTCTTTTTCTCTGCAACTTCGCCAGCATCTGTTGTTTCTTGACTTTTTAATAACAGCCATCCTGATTGGTGTAAGATGGTATCTCGTGGTTTTGATTTGAATATCTCTAATGATCAGTGATGTTTGAGTATTTTTCATTTTTGTTGGCTGCATGAATGTCTTTTGAGAAGTGTCTGTTCATGTTCTTTGCCCACTTTTTAATAGAATTGTCTGGTTTTTTCTTGTAAATGTTTTTTGTTTCTTGTAGACTCTGGATATTAGACCTTTGTCAGGTGGATAGATTGTAAAAATTTCCTCCCATTCTGTAGGTTGTCTGTTCACTCTGATGATAGTTTCTTTTGCTGTGCAGAGGCCTTTTAGTTTAATTAGATCCCATTTGTCAGTTTTTGCTTTTGTTGCAATGCTTTTGGTGTTTGTGTGTGTGTGTGAAGTCTTTGCTCGTGCCTATGTCCTGAATGGCATTGTCTAGATTTTCTTCTAGGATTGTTAATAGTTTTGGGTTTTCCATTTGTGTTAGTCAGTTTCACACTGCTGATAAAGACATACCTGACACTGGGCAATTTACAAAAGAAAGATATTTAATTGGACTCAGTTCCACGTGGCTAGGGAAGCCTCACAATCATAGTGGAAGGCAGGGAGGAGCAAGTCACATCTTATGTGGATGGCAGCAGGCAAAGAGAGGGCTTGTGCAGAGAAACTCCCATTTTTAAAACCATCAAATCTCATGAGACCCATTCACTATCATGAGAACCGCCCCATGATTTAATCACCTCCCACCAAGTCCCTCTCACAACACTTGGGAATTACGGGAACTATAAAATGAGATTTGGTTGGGGATGCAGAGCCATATCATATCAACATTTAAGTATTTCATCTATCTTGAGTTAATTTTTGTAAAAGGTGTAAGAAAGGAGCAATTTCAGTTTTCTGCATGTGGCTAGCTAGTTCTCCCAGCACCATTTATTAAATAGGGAATGTTTTCCTCATTGCTTGTTTATGTCAGGTTTGTTGAAGATCAGATGGTTGTAGATGTGCAATCTTATTTCTGAGTTCTCTATTCTGTTTTGTTGGTCTATGTGTCTGGTTTTGTAACAGTACCATGCTGTTTTGCTTACTGTAGACTTGTAGTATAGTTGGAAATCGGGTAGCATGATGCCTCCAGCTTTGTTCTTTTTCCTTAGTATTGTCTTGGCTATATGGGCTCTTTCATGCCTGATTTCTTGTTTCTTGTCCTATTCCATTTAAAGTCTTGGGGGTCAGTTGTAGAATTAATGAGTGAATGCCTTCCTTTATTAATAATGTGAAATGCTACTTTATGACACACGTAGGTGATGTAATCTTCCATGAACATGAACTATCTGGCCAGCTGTTAGCAATTCTAACAATGATGATCTGATATTTACAATTAAATATTCTAGTATTATCTTTGGTTTTTAAATATCAAAATGGTAGTAACTGATAATTTCAAAGTATAACTAAAATATGAATAGTAAAATGCTCTCCATGCCTTTTTAGAGCTGCTACGGAGAGGGAGAAATTAGTGTGTGTTTTGGGCTTTGTTTGCTTATTCATTTATTTATAAAAAGGAATATTGAATGTTGTTATCTTAAACTCATGGCTGTATTGGTAGGCTGACTTTTTTTTCAAGAAAATATTTTAGAAATTTTTGTGTCATTTAAAATATTTTCTATATTGAGATGGTCTTCTATATTTATTTATTTTCCAGGCAAGTTTATTTGGAAGCATTTCCTGTCTGGAATGTATTTGATTACATCAAAAGGGCAGGCACAATTCTATTTCTGGTAGTAAAGTCCATTGGTTAATGCGTCCGTTTATAATCACTGTCGCTTTCTTTTAGAAAGACTGTTGAACCATTTTGAAAACTTGCATATTTTGATATTTCCAGATACTAGATTTTTTAAAAATAAAAATGTATTTGTTAAACATTAAATTTCTGAAGACTCAATAGGTCTTTGAAAGCAGATAGTGTCTTTATGCCATTGTGTATGTCCTTCACACAACAGATAATATATAGGTCTCAGCAATACCGTGGTTACGTCATGTTGATATCTTTGGATCTAACTTGCAAAATTAGCATTATTTAGTATTTCTAGGAGTGGCATTATAGATCTTCCTGCTTTAACAGGTCTGTACAGGGATATCAGCACAAGGATATTAGTCCCAGACAACTGTACAACATTAATTAATGGGTTGGCCGAGGCTTGAATGCAGCTGACTTTTTAGAATATTTTAGAGAGAATAAAATTGACACTTACTGAAAGTTTATGATACACCAGTCTGCTAGATGTTTACTCATGTTTTGTCGATGAAACTAGCCCACAGTTCTGTATTTCCCTGTCAGTAGATAAGCATGCACTGGCCAAAGAGGTTAAGTAACATGTTCAATACTCATGGTCACTCAGGTAGTAAATGTTAGACATAGAGCCAAACATAGGTCTTTCCCATTCCCAATCTATGAAATTACTCATTTTAAAAAATGAATTTAACATATGTTGCTTTTTATGTTATTTAAACTTAAAATACAGCCCAAAGGAGATATATATCAAATAATTTAACGACTTTAGAAGTATACCATTTAAGTGCCTTTTGAAGAAAGAGACTGGGGCATAGAATGTCCAATGCCCAATATCCAGAAATGATGACTGAGCTATATTTACAGCAGTTAGGGACTTTGGTTGATGAATCAGTCTTTTTGTTACAAGTTAAGTGTTTTTCCTTTTCTGACCATGTATCATTAATGAAGCACAGCTATCTTTTTTTCTTTTTAACCTTTCTAGCTTCATTCCAATAGGATACATTTTTACTAGTAAGTAGCACCATTTCATAACAAAGGGATGACCATGGCCGGGCGCGGTGGCTCACGCCTGTAATCCCAGCACTTTGGGAGGCCGAGACGGGCAGATCACGAGGTCAGGAGATCAAGACCATCTTGGTTAACACGGTGAAACCCCGTCTCTACTAAAACTACAAAAAATTAGCCCTGCGTAGTGGCGGGCGCCTGTAGTCCCAGCTACTCCGGAGGCTGAGGCAGGAGAATGGCGTGAACCCGGGAGGCAGAGCTTGCAGTGAGCCGAGATCGCGCCACCGCACTCCAGCCTGGGCGACAGAGCTGTCTCAAAAAAAAAAAAACACACACACACACACACACAAAGGGATCACCATGTAACTAGTGTATTTTAAAAGTTAGTCCCACTAATATTATACTAAGGAAAACCAAAATCTTGCTGAAAGATCTTTTGTAGGTGTGACTCTTTAATGAACTGAAATAACTTAGTTGTCTAAAATTACTCATAGTTTTTAGAGGTGAAAAAAATGCCACTCATAAAATTGCTTCTTGTGTACCAGAAAATGTTGGAAGTGTTTTGGCAATACTTAAGAATGTTGAAAAAATATAAGTAAATCAAAGAGTTTAAAAAAAAAAACTTTTGTAAAACTTACTATCTAGTTATATATAATCTGAATAATTCAAATTATTGTTTAAAATCATCTTTCTCTAATCCCATTTCTAAGTTTGGCAACTTTTAATTTTTAAGTAAGGACATTAAGAAGAAAACTGCTTAACTATCGTTCAATTATCACTATAGTTTGTTTTTATTATTATTTATTTATTTATTTTAATTTTTTGAGACAGGGTCTCACTCAGTCACCCAGGATAGAGTGTGGTGGCACAGTCACCGGTCACTGCAGCCTTGACCTCCCAGGCTCAAGTGATTCTCCTCACGAGTAGCTGGGACTACAGGTGTGCACCACAACAACTGACTAATTTTTTGTAGAGATGGGGTTTTGCCGTGTTGCCCACGCTAGTCTTAAACTCCTAAGCTCAAGCAATTCGCCCGCTTCAGCCTCCCAGAGTGCTGGGATTATATGTGTGAGCCCCTGCACCCAGCCAAAATTTTTTTTTTTTTTTAGTATGGGGCATTTTAATATTCTCCCTCCCACTACCAAAACAGAAAGACAAAAATCTTGGAATGAAGGAGCTACTTGGAATGAAGGTGGTGGGTTTTTTTTCTCTGATTCTATATTATATCACGCTTCTAACCCCATTTTCCCAACAGCTGATGTTTGGTAACAGCCATGTTAGATAAGACTACCTTAAGAGTGTGAAAGGATTGTAAGAATTTTCTTGCTGAACCACTTAATGCAGTTTAGTTCTTTTCTATAACCTAACAGTTATTATTTATTATAGGAAAAGTTTAATTATTATTAGTTTTTGAGACAGAGTTTCACTCTTGTTGCCCAGGCTGGAGTGTAATGGGGTGATCTCAGCTCACCACAACCTCCGCCTCCCAGGTTCAAGTGATTCTCCTGCCTCAGCCTCTCAAGTCCGGGATTACAGGCATGCGCCACCACGCCCGGCTTATTTTTTGTGCTGGGATTACAGGTGTGAGCCACTGTGCCCAGCCAGGAAAAGGTTAATTTTTTTTTTTTTTTTTTTTGGAGATCCAGTCACTCTGTTGCCCAGGCTGGAGTGCAGTGGAGTGATCTTGGCTCAATGCAGGCTCTCCCTCCCTTGTTCACACTGTTCTCCTGCCTCAGCTTCCCGAGTAGCTGGGACTACAGGTGCCACCACCATTCCTGGCTACTTTTTTTTGTATTTTTAGTAGAAACGGGGTTTCACTGTGTTAGCCGTGATGGTCTTGATCTCCTGACCTCGTGATCCGCCCACCTCGGCCTCCCCAAGTGCTGGGATTACAGGCGTGAGCCACCGCACCCGGCTGGAAAAGGTTAATTATTAAGAAACTCTTGAACTTAGTAAATCCTAACAGTTATTGTTTATTATAGGAAAGGGCTAATTATTAAGAAACTATTATGATTCGCTGTAATCTGTCTCTCCACAATTTTAGTTCATGTTTCTAGGTCTCTTTTAAAGCAACACAAGTGAATATTAATATTCCATTTTTGTATAACTGTGTTTCAGATGTTTATAAAGATCCACCCTTTAAACCTCTTCTTCTGTATTAAATATTACCAGCTTTTTGTAGCTTTCCTAAACCAGTTACTGCTTGCTGTTGTTTGCATAGGTCCTATAATACCCTGCAGTGCAGATAACAGTAGAATTTTCTGTCTTCCTTGCTCTGGACATCATAGGTCTGATCATGTAACCTGAGATTATATTAAGGTTTTGGGGATTGTACATTGGCTCAGAGAGAGCTTTTTGGCTTGCTCTGTTTTATAGATAACCCCTTCTACCTCCCACTCACCTGTGAATTGTTCCTTAAGCCTGACCCTCCCCTATCCTTTTCTTGTACAAGTGACATTTTGATAATATTCATGTAGGTCTTTATTCCTGTTAAATTTAAATTTACTGGTTTTAGCCTACTCTTTTTGCCTATCAAATTATTTAAAACTCCAGATTTTGTCAGTAAAGAAATTAGACATCTTTTACGATTACTCACCCATCCTGTGTCTGGTTCCCCATTTTAAAAAGTGTGGAATAATATTTAACAGGTTAGTTTCGAAGTTGAAGTGGAATCACTTATGATTCATTCTGTGAACTACTGTGTGTCGAGTACTAGGGATAAAGCCCAGTCTGTCGTTGACAATATCAGATAAGTGTTGTGAGGTTGCCCTCATCTAACTTATAATCCCAGTTTGTGATGCAGTATTTCCTGTTTTTCTTAAATAAAAACAGAGGGATAATTAACAGATCATTGTGCTCATGCAACATAATAATCCCAAGGGAATATATTACAGTCAAATTAGTAATAAAGATAATATTTTACATTTGCCATGTGTTGCTGTGTGAAATACTATAGTGGAGATAGGGCCTCGCCCCTAGAAAAAGCATGGAAACAATTCACAACCACTGTTGAAGGACTCCACCTCTGAAACCTTGAGCAGAGGTTTGTAAGTGAAGTCTGGCCTTTTTAAAAGATAGATTCTAGGAAATGAAGTAAGCTTTGTTAAATCTGCTATTAAGGTCTGCCCAGTTTTCAAGTAAGTGCATTTTTAAAAGCCCCACGTGGGAATTTCTCATGGACTTACAGCCTTCTTTGTTTTTCTGCATGTCTCCATCTCATGTCATCTTTTAATCTTGCCCTTCTAACCTGCTCCATGTGAATGTTTCTTATAGTTGCCACATAATTTTCTTATACTTCTTATAGATAGTTGCCACGTAATTTTTCAATTACAAATCAGATGCTGCATAAACAGTTTGCTATCAGAAACTTTTTTAAAAAACATTTTCTTGCAGCATATCTGTGGAGTAAATCTTGGTGATCTTTCTTGAACTCTCATGTAGGTTTTTCTGATACTGAACATTAACTCAACAGATTCCTTGTGTTTCTAAAGACTGTATTTAGATTCACTTAGATGTTTAGTTAGCATCTAGCATTTCTTATGTGTCAGCCATTGCATTGGTTTCTTTCATATTTTATTTCATAATTATATTATTTTTAATAATGAACCAGAAATACCATTTCACTTTATGAAAGTAGAAAAATGAAATTTTAGCCCAGGTGTCCTCTGTGACTGCTTTGGGTGGGGTGTGTCAAGGACTTGTGTGAGGTAAACCCAAGGATGAAATAGGTGATGTGAAAATGTAAGATTGAGTTAAAATATAAAGTTTATCAGATAATCAACTTTTCTTCTAAAAGAAATTGCAACTATTAATGAGGGATGTATTGGCTTTAGGAAAAGAGAAAGTAAAACTTCTGACCGTGTCTACCATCTTTTATTTTGCATTGGCTCCGTGCTTAATTAGTTTGATGTACTCATATAGAAAATTGCATTTTAAAATGACATATTTTGGGGGAACAATGAAAGACTATAAATCCGATTTGTAAACTTTCTTGTTTTCTAGTATCAAAGAATGACTTCTTTGTGCTATACCCACAAGTTTTCCCCAGCTTCTATAGTTTTTCCTCTGTGGTAGAGGCGAGAGGGAATATTTAACTATTAAGTGAAGTAAGTGGTATTAAACCTAGAATTCTATTTTGCATTCTTCTATGCTACTAACTCTATGATCTTATACACTTTATTTTTCTATGAAAGATAAGTACATTATTCTCTTGTTTCCCTTGGGTTTTGATGAAGTTTAATTAAATATTTGTAAAGCACATTGAGATCTATGGTTAAACATTGTATATGTTCTAAGTATGATTAATCATTACTGAGAACAGACCATTTTTCTCAATTTCATAGTAATTAGAAAGTGAATACTTTAGGCGGAAAAAAAAGAATATAATGGTATTAAATATAGCATGGAAAGCCTTTGCATTAAGTAGCTTCCTGAACTATATAATCTCCATTTTTTTTGGAGTGTTGTTACTGATAATTTAGAAGTCATTCGATGTTATTGACAGGGTAGAAAGTTCTTACATGGTTCTTTTTCTTAATCGGATGTAGTTAATGCTACTTGGTAATGGTTAAGGAATGGGGTAAATATAACCCAAATTAGAGTGAACGTCAAGGTAAGTGTGATTTATTCTTTTTTGTATAAAATCTATAATATAGGTTTCTCCTAAATCCTTTGTTTATGTTTTATTTCTTTAGCAGTGTTTGGTATATTATAGCCTGTCATAATTGTGTTTCAACATACAAGATAGTGTGGATAATGAAATTTCTGTATTACAATTATGAGTTTTAAGATGTGTAGGTTGTAGGCGTGGAGCCAGATTGAAAGAGAGATCACGCCAAGTCTCAGCACAGAAAAGCATCAGTGCCTGAGGATGTGTGATTTTACTTCATCTATCAGGTTCCCCGATTAGGTTAGTTTCCATCTTGAGAGAAGTCACACATTTTTCCAGAGAGAGGCAAGCAGTTGGAAACCTCCATATATAAAGTCAGACACCATCAGCATGGGGGTAATTTGACATAACCTTGAGAAGAATTTTTTGGCTCATGGACATGTGTTTTGTGGGACACGGGCCAGATGGAAGGTGTAGAACTTGATTATTTAATCGCTGAGTTGCCATTTACTTTTTTTTAATTGTGATAAAATATAAGTAACAATAAAATTTATAATTTTATGTGTTATTAAGTGTAAAAGGCCAATAGGATTAAATACATTCCCATTGTTTTTGCAACCATTACCACCATCCATCTCCAGAACTGTTTTGATCTTCCCAAGCTAAAACTCTATGCCATCGAACAATAACTCCCCAATCCCTCCTTCCCCCAGCACCTGGCAACCTCCATTCTACTTTGTACCTACGTGAATTTGACTACTGTGATATCTAGAGTAGAGCATTATATAGTATTTATCCTTTTGTGACTGGCTTATTTCTAGCTTGATGTCTTCAAGTTTTATCTGTGGTGTAGCATGTAATAGAAATTCATTCCTTTTGAAGGCTGAATAATGCATATACCACATTTGTATGAATATTATTCATACATTCATCTGTCGAACACTTGGGTTGCTTCTACCTTTTGGCAAAAGTTGACTTTTAAGTCGTTAGTTATGAATATTATAGAAAAATATTTGGGATTTTGACAAAAACTAGTCTAGAGAATTAAATAGGGTCTTTCCTGTGCCCTTTCCCAGTCAGTGGAAGGTTCATTCACTCAACAAGAATGAGAGTGCCTACAGTGCTTGGGGCGGCGATCACAGGAGTGCCCACACACAGATGAGGCATCAGCCATTGTGGAGATGAGAGTGTAGTGGAGGAAGCAGACACTAACTGCTTAAATACTCTTGGGACTCCATGCAAAATTACAATGGTAGTAAATAAGTGCTTCCATGAAGGGATAAACACTAACATGAGATTTCTGAGGGTATTTCACCAGTATGTTTTTGCGGGTGGAGGTGGCATCAGTCAGGAAAGGAAGGAAGAAGGAAAGTTTCAGGCAGAGGAAATAACGTGTGCAAAGGCCCTTTTGTCTATCAGGGAGGCAAGAGCCGCCCATGCAACTTGGGAGTGCAGAGAGTGACCGTGAGCAGGGTGTAAATCTGGAAAACATATAAATCTTGCAGATCATGATAAGAGTTTTGGTCTTTATGCCAGGAGCAGTGGGAAGCCATGGAAGTGTTTTGTTTTCATTTGTAAAAGGGGCTTAGTGGATGAGGGCAAAATGATTAGGCTTTAGTTTTTATAAGATTTCAGGAGGTGGTATGGTAAATAGGTTGGGTGGATGGAGTTAGAATCCAGAAAGTTAATTAAGGAGACTTTTACAGTTCTCAAGGCAAAAAATAATGATTGGAGTGGGATGATAACAGCAAAGACAAAGAGAAATCTAAATCTGAGAAAGATTAGAGAATGTAATAAACAGATGTTGTGATGGATTGATCATGGACAGAGATGTTAAGGAAACTCTTAGATGTAGAAATGGTGTAACAGGATCACTGTGGTTCATCATGTGAGTATTCCATGGGATGAGGAATAGTGTAAACCAAAACAGATTCTTGAGAGATTTGTCTGGGAAGTGGAGGAAGAGGAAAATACCGGGTCTGGAGAATGTTTCTGTTTTTGTTTTGTTTTTGAGACCTGCACATTTAAAAGCTGGCAGGGAGGACTCTGGTTGTGGGGCAGAGGTTAAGCATACATGGCAAAAGAAGGATAATGGGTATGTTTGGAGAAGGATCCAAAAGAGTGATGTGGTGGGAATGGTTGCCTTTAGACATGAGGAGAAAGAAGGAAAGAGAATAGGGTGGGCAGAGTCTTAGGTAGTAGTCAAGAAACACAAGTCAGCAAGCACTGACAATTCCAAAGTCAATTATTAAAAATACTACATTTTCTGTATCTATTTTATTTACATGTGCCATTGATAGATAAACCTGATTGTGAAAAGCTGACCAGTGTTTGAGAATTAAAATGTCCTTATTCTTTGTCAAATATAATGCAGTCTTTCAAATACCTACATACCTACGTGAAATTAAGAGTTTATAATAGAATAATGTATCCTCATTTTATTTCAACTCTCTGCCTCTGAAGTTTGGTTTGGTTTTTTAAAAAAACCTTGGTAGGTTAATTTTTTATATTATTTGCAAGGCAATATGTGCATCTGTGTGTGTGTGTGTGTATGCGTGTTTGTGAAAATCACATCGTCTAAATTTATACAATGCTTGTCAAGTGTGCATTTTATAAATTTTTGATAGATACTTGTTTACTATAGCACAGCGATATTTGAGGGTGGGATAGAGGTCACATTGATTCCTTTATCTTCACCTTGGTGAAAAAAATCATATTTTAATTCAAAGCTGTTCAAGTAAGTCCTTGCTCCGTTTTCCCACCCTGTCTTCAGTGATATTATTTGGAGTCAGCAATCAATGGATTCCATCCCTCTGAGACTTGCTTAACCTACAGCTGCTGATAGAATACAGGCAAGAGCTTGTTACTTTATCTGAATTGTCCATTGCTACCTTAATGAGTGAAATGGTTAAGTAGAGGAGGGGGCGAGTCTTAAGGAATGTGTGTACCATTTGAGCTGAATATTTCAGTGTATATAGGGAGAGGGAGGGTGAGAGAGAAATCCACTTACATCACTAGAACTGCATTGAGTGTGAGCCTTGCAGGTTAAGAGACAGACTACAGTGTCTTGCTTTCTGCAGGAAGCAGCAATGCCGTTTGTTTCCTAAGAGGAATTTTTTATTTAGAAAAGGAAGCTTTCTATCCAGGAAATGGCTTTCCTTGTGCGTTGCTATGCCAACTGCCTGCAGCCATGGTCCTCCAAAGTAAGCACAATAATGTAATTATATTGGTGTATTGCATTCAGACTCATGATTTTTGAGATTGTGTGTGTGCATGTGCTGTGTTTCTTTTAGTGGCTCTCTTGCTAGCAGGCATGCTTGTGTTGAGTGTGAGGGACAGACATCATTAAATTAAATGTCCATCAGTGTCATGCTGCTAAGATTAATTGTGCAAACTTGGTTAGTGGAGTGGGACAGAGATCACTGGTCACCACTCTGTCAGCATCATTAGCAGCTAGGGAGGAGTTCCCGATTCACACGCTCTGCCCTGATTTTTTTCTTTCTTTCATTTTCTTTTTTTTTCTCTTGGTTGGAGGGTTCTGTATGTGTGATTGCAGATGAAACAAGGGTATTAACAATGCTTGGCTGAATGCTAGAGCCTGGTTCTTATACCACCCTGACTAATATATTTCTGTGTTAAGCCTTTTTGAGGGGAGTCTGTGTGCAGTCAGCCATTTTAGCTTTTTTCTTTCTTTTTTTTTTTTTTTCTCTCCTTTTCTTTTGCCTCTTGTTCTTCAATCTCAGAAATGATCTTGTTCTCTTGGAAGACTAAGAGCTGTGTGAGGTTTTCTCGGTCTTGTCATAGCCTAGGATGGTTAGAGTTTCAATGTTATAAAAATGGAGACGAACACTGTTGTTCGGATTCCTTTTCTGGTCTACAAGTGTGAAGGGTTTTTAAGCTTACCAGTAGTGACACTTTAAGCTGCAGCTTGGTTTTCCCTCCTCCCTCTTTTTTTTTTTTTTTTTTTTTCCTTTTCTTTTAATTTAATGCTGTAGAGGGTGACTTGCCATCGTGAGAGATTGGTACATGATGTGTAAATTCAGTTCAGCATATGTTTCTTCATTATGAAACCACTAGCAATCCCAGCTAACCATGGAGTTATGGGCCAGCAGGAGAAACACTCAGTAAGTATCGCAAATGCCGCTTGTGCTTTGATAGCACGTCATAGAGAACTGCTTTAAAATGGGGATGTTGCTCTTTCTCTTCAGGGAAAACAGTTTTTGTAGAAGGTATAATAGTCTGCTTGGAGGAGGGGAGGGTACATTAAAACTGCCTTGTTCCTCCAGTGTTGTAATTTTTAAAAATTGGAAGCAAGACCAGCAATTTATTTAAAGCAAAATCACTGATACTGAGAAATACTGGGCAGCTGATTTTTATATTCAGAAACTAAAGCTTGACAGTTCAGCTTCGACTTAATACTCGAATAGTTTTCAAAAAAATGTTTTTGTAGTTGAAATTAATGAGAAATCATCAGAAAGGTTATTGAGAACAGGAATCTATAGTGAGGAATTCACATGTAGGTTTGAGTGTAGGAGGGAGAGCTTTGGTTATTGATTTGGTAATAAAGCGATCAGTGGGATCTATCTGACTTCTTAACATGTATTCATCACTTATGAAAACACAGATTTTTTTTAATGCCACAAAAAATTACTGCTTCTTTATAATTGATCCCATGAGTCAGCTATGTGTTTGTCATGCTGAAATCCCATGGGCAGCTACCGAGAAGGACTTTTCTATGCCTAACAGCAAGTCAGAGCCTCCTGTTTCAGGAATGTGAGTTCTCACAGTGCTACTTTTATATCACCATATTGGGAGTTTTCTGGCATCACACAAATTCACCTGATTGATACATACATAAATATATTCAATCCTCAAAATGAAAATGCATGAATTTAGGCAGCTTGTATAGTAGTCTAAGTATTTTTGAAATGCCTTCTTCTACATCCTAGCATCTAGCAGGTTGTTAAAGTGTGGGAATTGTCTTTCATGTATTCTAAAGAAGATAAGATGGTAAACTTCAAAAGTGGAAATAAGTTGCTGAGGCTTTGTAAGTTTATAGATAGGAGGCCATGAATGTAGAATATTTAGATGCTTAGGTTCATGAGTATAATTTGATTTTGTTCATCATTATGAACGAAATTACCAACTAAATCCAAGAGATGTTCTTAGATGGGATTCTTTGCGCACTGTCTCACCTCAGGAATGAGCCATGCAAGCTGCGCTTAAGGCAGCGCCTGTGTTGGAAGCATGTTATGACGCTGCGCCGAGAGCCCAACCCCTTACCATGAGGTCCTCGTGGTACTTCACTAATTAACTCTCTTTGGATCAGATCCAGAAAAAGACCAGCCCTAAACTTAATTTCACTAGTAGGAAAGGGTGTTGTAGAGAAGTTCCATTGTAGTTTGATTTTCTTAACAGGGCCTTTGAAATTAAACTCTTCTGTAGTCATGATTTTCCAGGTAAAAGTAAGAGTGTTAGTTAAGCTATACTTGAGGAACCTTAGAAACAAAAGTTAAACCCCAGGCTTTTTACTTAACTGTTTCATATGTCTTTTCTTAAAGTGTATGTGTGTGTGTGTTTGTATTATTCATTTAAATGAATAATAATATAAATTTAATGAACAAAGAAAATTGTTGGCTGGGTGTGGTGGCTCACACCTATAATCCGAGCACTTTGAGAGGCAGAGGTGGGAGGATTGCATGAGGCCAGATGTTTGAGACTACTGTGGGCAGCATAGTGAAATCCATCTCTATTTAAAAAAAGAAAAGAAAATTGTTAAAACCATTTACTGCCAGGAGGAGGAAAACATATTACTACATTCATGAAAAGGCCAGATGGGACAGATACTACCTAGTAGTGCCTGAACTACAGTCCCTGATCTTATTCTGTAAACCTGTTTGTTTCCTGACAAGTGCCTATATTTTGCTACAATTTAGAGAGATTAAATTAGACTAAAGTAACACTAGCGATAAAATAACTTTGGATCAAGCAATTTATAGAAAATATGTGAGTGGTATTGCCCATGATACTTTGGTTAGAACTTAAAATACTAGAATTTGCCATCTCAAGATGTCACATGCAGCTTAGGATATCAAGATCTTGCTGTATCATGGTTGACTAGTCCTTTGGTTCTATTGAGCTGCTATGTAATAATCAGACCTTTAAAATTTTAATTGTGGGTGAGGAGTTGAATAAGAAAATAATTACTCAGGCTCTCAATAAATGACTTAATGTAGTTATTGGGCAAAAATGAGTGAGATGGCCCCTTTTTCATCCTATGAGGTTTTATGGTGTCAGAGCTAATTTCAAATGAATAGAATTTATTAAATTCATAAATACTTCTGTTTTGCTTCTTCAAAAGTTTGTGGACTTTTAAATGGCTTTGCTTCTTTGACTGCAGCAGGTAGTGCAGTACTAGAAAACAAAAACCATTAAATTTGGGGTGGAGGCATTTTTTAGCTATGACAAGGCACAAATAGTAAGCTCAGTTGTTCTACTTTATCAGAACCTTTCAGATTTCATGGGCTTTTATTCTTTATTTGTTGTCTCTCATTCAATGCATACCTTAGTTGCTGGCACATGATAGACGTATGATAAATACCATTGAATTTCTCTTTAAATTTTTGGATGAATAAAGTCTCAACCTTTTTAACTAGTAAATTTTACATATTTTATCACACCTCCCCCCAATTCCATTTTATGTGGCTGATTGATAATACTAAGATGAATACCCACGTGTCACCAGAAATGCACCCAGCACTGGGCTGTATTTTTATAGTCATGTGGTGCTTTTCAGTTAGTCTTCAGAGGAATCTCATGATTTTGTGAATATAAAATGTAAAATCTTGTGATTTCTTTTTAAAATAAGATGAGATTTCTAACATTTCAGAACTGTATTATGAGACTGCATTTTTCTAAAGACTACTGTGGACCATTAGTTGGATAGACTGTTAATAGATGGTAGATGAAGAAAAGTTTTATAGGCTCATTAAGTTAGGGAAAATGTTAGCATTAAAAGTATCTTTACTCAATTTACCAACTGTTTAGTTTTTTAAAGTGGAGCTCTTCTCTTCCCCATTTTGTCCAGCTCAGATGCCTTTGAAAATTCTACAATATAGGATGGATTTGAAACTTTGTAAATTAAAAAAAGTTTTAAAATAAATTAATTTGATGCTATCAAACTGATAACATGTTTTAAATTTTACATTTTGTAGAAATTGATTTATATAGTGTGCTATACTTAAATCACAGCCCAAGTCATGATTAAATAATAATAAAAATGGTAGTACACATAAGAAAGTGCCCTACTTAAATATGGGAATAAATTGCAGTAGCTGTAATTTATAGAGTAATGTACTGCATAGCAGACACTATATTACATATTATCTCAACTCTTAAGAAACAGTATTACCTTTTTACATATGAGAAAACTGAGATTAAAAAGAGTTTTTTCAAGGGCATATTACTAGTAAGTGTTGGAGCCATCATTGGTACCCAGGTTTGTCTGATTTTATAGCCATTGCCTTAACCACAGACTTACACTACTTACCTCTGTGTGACCAAATTTAGTCTACTTCCAGTGTGTAGACTGCATAATTATGAGAGCTAGTATTAACCAGTGGAATGCACAACTTGAAAAAGTGCTTTTTTTCCTGCAGCTATCTTTTTCCTGGCATATGTGACATTCCAAGCAGAAAGAATATCATGATCAAAATCATTTTACAAAACTTTCATTGCTTGGCTGAGTCAGTCGTACATCTATCCATTTTGAAATCATGTTGAGACTTGAGTTGAGATGGTCAGGAATAGTTGCCATTTAGCCCAGTTCCTTTCTTCCTTCTGCTTTTCTGTGTTTGCCCCTACCGTGTACATTTCCTTTTTGCTGCTTAACTCTTTAAACATACGCTCAATGTCTCAATTTCCTCTGCCTTTTCCCTTTGTAACCTCTGAGTGCCTGACCGTGGCCACTTGTGTTCTACCAGAAGTCCTGAACCTTGCCATTGTGTCTTGCCTGTTTCTGCCCCAGTGAACCCTGCATACGGTGGAGCCTGACTTCAATTCATGATCACCTCCCTTAAGTCCATACCGCCCATGACTCAACTGTAGCCATAAGTATCATTTTCATCATTCAGAAGCCCCTTAACCAAGAAGGATATAACTTAACCATATTTTCCAAATTCCTATTGGTTACTTAAGACCCTCTATAATCTACATTTGTTCCCTTATAAACGTATAAGATTGTGCTCTTTTATTTTAGGACAAGCTGGCCTGATGAGAAACACTCCAGGTTCATTTTTTTTTCTCATTTCTCAGCTTGCTGTGTTCATGGCTTGACTTTGACTTGGTCCTTATCGCTTCGTATTTATCTCTATGTTAATAATGAATCAGGATCTCTTAATATGCAGTGCTTAATTTTATTAGTTCTTCTAATTGATGCTTATAAATTTGTTCGGTCTTTACAGTTAGATAACAGATTACATCTGGAATGAATTCCATGTGTTCAAAGGGTGTGGCTGGAATTTAAAACTGTTTATCAGCTGTTAAGAGTACAGTATAGAGAAGGATTTTTTAGGCTGGAAGACTAACATGTGAGGGCCCAAGGTAGGAAGATGTAGAAGAATATGAGGGTTCTGAGGAAAAACAATGAAATCATCACTGTTGGAGTTTTGTGTTAGAGAGAAGTAGGTCAGTACAGGTGATGGAGTGGAGGATGTTAGAATACCAGATAAATTAATGACTATTTTGAAGATGCAGCAAAGGAGTGTAACCTCTTTCTTCCCCTCTCCTTCCTGTCTTTCAACTGGAACAGATTTAAGAGAACTCAATTAACAAAAAATGAGTTATATTACCATGACAGTTTGACCTTGTCTGTAAACATTGGGTAGAATGTCTCTTTAGGATATTTTGATTGATGGATTTTCCTTAGCATGTAGGAAAAAAGCACCAGAACTAATTATAGAGGCTAGGGTACACCTCTTCTGGGTGAGACTCCACCTCTTCATTATCTGAGCTTTATTTTGTCTATTATAACAGATATATTTCCTGAGATGAAATAAACTTATCTCTTGGCATGATTTTCTACTGTGCTTACTAGCAGAGAGGGGATTGAGAGGAAGCATATCCTGTTGTTTTATTCAAGGACAAGGTCGTCTTGCCTTGGATTTGGGCCAAGAAACCCTGGCAACAAATAATAGATCTTTTTACCCCCATTAGAAGTGAAGAAATGTATTCAGAAACTTGCCAAGACATTACATGCTCTGCTTATATGGGTAAGACAGTGCTTTTTCCAGTTGTATCACTGTGTATCCAGTTATGTCACAGAGGACATATTAAAGTAAGATCTCTGCTTTTAGTCAAAATAAGTATACTTCATATCTTTGCTTTTAAATATTTTTAGTAATAATCCATTAAAATCTATCTGAAAATAAAATCAATTTAGGTTTGTGAAAAAGAATGATGAACTTAAGAAACAGCAAATGCTCAAAATGTATCATTAGGAATTCAGTTATTCTCCTTTAACCATTTAACTAGGTAAGATCAGTAATCAGTTTCTTTCTTTCTTTCTCATTTTAAATATTATATAAAATGCACCAAAGTAAACGCTCTGTAAGTTTGGTCTCATAGGTATAAGTATTCCTTAAACATCACCTGACATTTCTCTTCTCTTCTCTTCTCTTCTCTTCTCTTCTCTTCTCTTCTCTTCTCTTCATTTTTTGAGATGGAGTCTCGCTCTGTCACCTGGGCTGAAGTGCAGTGGCGCAGTCTTGGCTCACTGCTACCTCTGTCTCCCGGGTTCAAGCAGTCCTCCCCCTCAGTCTCCCAAGTAGCTGGGATTACAGGTGCCCGCCGCCATGCCCAGCTAATTTTTGTATTTTTAGTAGAGGCAGGGTTTCGCCATGTTGGCCAGGGTGGTCTTGAACTCCTGACCTCAGGTGATGTGCCTGCCTTGGCCTCCCAAAGTGCTGGATTACAGGCTGAGCCACTGCACCCAGCCCTGACATTTCTTTAATCTGCCTCCAGAGGTTTGACCAAACTCCTAATTTATTCAGGTAATCTATTAAGAATTCCTCCAGATGAATGCTTAAGTTTTCTTCATTTTCTTTTGTTTAACAATAAAGGTAAAATTATTTTACAGTTACTTTCAATCCTTAATGAAGTACTTCTTAATGCTTACTTTATATCCCTCATTTTAAAAAAACTAACTTATTACTGTCATGCCTGTAGTGCTCTTTATAAACTTTTGAAAGCCTTTTCAATTTAGATCAAATAACTTTTATCATTATATATTTTATTCAAATATGGTTTGCTTATAAGCTTTTTTGAAAATATTTTAAAATAAAATGAGTGTCTAAGTATAGCTACATACAGATATAACCATGTGAGCATGTATAAAAATATACACGTATATGTGTATAAGTGTGTTTGTAGTTTAAATGAAAGTTTGTAAATGTGTCCTTAAGGTCTCTATTAATATCCTTGTTCTGAGATCTTTGTTCTCTCTGCCTGCTTTTTCTTCATCCTTAAGAAGTGGTCTTTATAGACATGACACATGCTTGTGATTATTTCCATATAGTATTAAGATGCCAATGCTATTATTATTGTCTTAGGTATTACACAGAATGGGCTACATGGAGTAGTGTCTGGTTTTTGGAACATAGATTAAGAAACTAATAGAAAAGATATATTAGGGAATGTAGATATAAATTTGCTACCTTAAAGCTACTTTAAAGATATGATATAACAGAGCACACTTTAAAAATGCGACACATTGTATCACACAAGAAGTTCTCTTAAGCTCACTAATGGTCCCTGCCACTCACTGTCTTTCCTGTTGGTACAGAAACACCCATGCCATAAAGAATTAATCACTTGTCACCCTCTGCCATTTCTTCTTCTTAATTGAACCTCTAACATAGGCCTTGTATGTAGTTTTGTTGTGTTTTTCTCTCTCTTTCACTTGTGTGTGTGTGTATGATATATAAGAATCTTATAATTGCAGTCTATGATACATCGTATCAATCATCCACTGTCTATGTTTCTTTTGTACTCTGAAGTCACTATATAAATATGCCCCATATGCTTCAGATCTCTTCATTCCACATCAATAGAGCAAATTCTCTTTTACAACTTACACTGGATATTCATCATGAAGGCTGTTTTCAGAGACATGTTAGGCATGAGTTAGCCTTACGTTTATTAATAAAGTGACAGCCTGAAAAATGTCCTTACAATTATCAAAGTTATATTCTTCTTTAATGAACTCTAGAGAAATACATTACTGGTTTGCAATATTGACTTGGTTTGATTATTAAATGAAACATACCCTCCTTTCCCCTTTATTGATATATCTATATACGTGTACTTATTTCATATGTAAATGTGTGTATGTGTAAATATAATTAATCCATACTCTCATTTTTAATTTTGGCATGTAGAAAAAAAACTAGAATTAAGATTTGCTTACTTTATTAGTAAAAATTGAATTTTGAGAATATATGTTCTATCTCTTGTCATAGATGTTTTATTTCTTACTCTTCTATAATAGAGTTAAAAATACAGATTACAATAGAGTCATCTTATTACAGGGTATTTTCAGTGGGCAAAAATTTACTAAAAGTGGCAAAAAAAAATCATACTTTTCATGATGAAGACAATAAAACATGAAATGTGAAAAAGTGAAGAGTTGTAATTTTTTCATTCTCTCTCTTACGGGAAAAAAAATGAGTAACCCACTTTTGCATTCTGAAGTATCTTTATTAAGTGGGAGCACTCTTATTTATTTTTCTCAGTAATTAAGAAATATTTGGATTTAAATGGGAGAATTCTGCCATATAATTTTTATGGGTACTATGGAACTGAGAAGGACTACTAAAGGTACTACAGTAATTTTAATACTTAAACCTTAGGTACTTCGTATTATAGTATCTTTAATAGTAGTGAAAAAGGAGATTGTCTTGAGTTCCTTGTCAGTAAAGGTTTAGAATGATTCTGTAGTCACTGGGCCTATAGTGGCTGGGTTGCTGGGGTTGTGGGAAGTTCAGCAAAAATGAGCGATGAGTAAATTTATGCCCCAGGTTTCCAGTGACTCAGAATGTGAAGGATGAAATTAGCTTTTTCTTTATGACTAATTAATTTTACATGTACTTGTTTTCTTGAAGGTATACTTTTGTTCATTTTAAATGGCAACTTAAAGATATGGATGCATAGGACTACCTATTTCCTGTTGAAATGAGTATCATTTGTTGAAATAGTCAAGTGTCAAAACCATAGTATTTTAGGGATAACATTTACCTAAATGTAAAAATAACTTAAAACAATTTTATATAGAAGAAGGTATACTTTGAATAGCTAAACTAATTTTCACAGATGGTTTTTATTTGTTACAGTTATTTAGGCAGCAGCTTGGTCTGTGTCTTGTTTGTTATAACAAATAAAATTTGAAATAGCAGCTAAAGAAAGTATAAACACAGGTGACATTTCTTCTCCGTTTGCACTGTATATAGTGAGCCTTTTATCACTAAAATCTTTTAATGTGTTCATTTTAGTTGGGCATATTCCCAGATTTCTTTACCCTTCATTATCCCTATTTCCCCTCTGAAAATAATTAACAACCTGATATAAATAAGAATTAAAGCATGTCTGTTGAACAACCTCACAAAAGTTCATTAGTAGTGATATTACGAAATTCTTTTTTTTTCTAGAAAAAGAAATAGGGATAACTTTAAATGTCTTAGCTGTTTCTTAGAGCAAGACTAGTCAGGGACTGTCTTTCAAAAGAAGAGGAAAATACAGATTTTGGTTCTTAATGAAAGTGTCTTCAGTGTCAGCTAAATAAAACGTTAAAAATTAACATTTCAAGTACTTGCTAGATATTAGAAAAGAAGTAAATCTATATTGATATTAAAACATATAGGTTAAAATAAGTACATTTTTATATAAGAACAGCCACTGACTAGTGCAGAAGCACTCTGCAGAAAATGAACCATTAATGGAGAGAAAAAAATTACAAAACATTTACATTACTGTTGTTCTTTTGTCATCTGAGCAGTTCCATTTTGTTTTGAAATTGTATGTTATGCTTATTTGCTTTGTGAGAAGAGAGTATTAATAAGGAAACAACATTCTGAATGTTTTCTTGTGGGTTTTTTTTCAGAGTTCTGTAAAAGATTAGACACTGTGGTTTGAAACTTTTCCATCTAGTTGGAGTAACATATATTTAAATACCGGGTGAACGGACAACAAAGACATAGGAATGCACAGGCAAGACTGTCACCCGTAACTGAGTTGTCCCCAAAGAAGCAAATAAGAGTCCAGTTTTACAGGACATAAGCAAGATGGGAAGAAAAAAGGAAATGGGAAGAACATTTGCAAAGTAGAAGGAACAAGCTAAAACCTTGAATCAGAAAGGTTCATGTGCCATCAAGGAGCAGTGAGTGGATCAACTTGGCTGAGATGCTAGGGCAGTTGGAGGAAAGCTGGGTTGATGAGAGGGGTCAGTTTACCGAAGCCGTTCAATGTCAACTCAAGGAATTTTGGTCTCATCTGTGGATACATATAATAATTAGAAAACCATTAGCCACTGAATATAGTGAAATGAAATTGTTTGGTGTGGCCAGGGTACCAATGTGATGTTAATGTTCATGAGTATGGTCTTTTAGGGTGACTAGTGGAATCAAGCTATCTCTGTTGATCTGGGCACAGTCTACTCACTGCTAACTTTGTGGTGTCAGCAGATGAAAGGATCAAGAATTCCTAGATGTTATTTTCCTTTAAAATTTGACTGTATATGTGTTTCAATGAAAATGTCACTGCTTGACTCACCTTACTTTAAATGACCCAGTACTTTGTTTTCATTGATTATTAATTGGATCTTAATTTCAAAGATGTTGAAATGAAATAAACTTTTAGAATCTATGAAATGTGGTATTAGCCATTAACATATTTAATGTGTATGTTTAATATATTCAATAATAATGTCTTTATATTACATTAATAGTAATGTGCAGATAGTAGAGCTGGATATGCTGTTAACCTTCCCAGGTTCCTTACAGCAGATTCACTTGTTAAGGAAAATTCAGTGTCACCATTCACGTGTCTTGGTTATTTGATTGTGAATAAGTCGTCCCCTATCTTAGAGTTGCTCACAGAATGATAGTAGGAGATGAGGGATCTGCTGACATGTGTACCCATTGTTATGTATGGGGCTGACTGAGGAGTGTGCAAGGGGTAGCGGGGGCCCACCAGGTGAATGCGTATGAACATGGTGAATAAAGGCATTTCAGGCAGATGGAGTTTTGGAAAATTTGAGCTGCGCATCAGAGTCATCTGGAAGTCCTGGAACACAGGGTTTGAAAAAATCCAGAATAGAATGGGATTGAAGATGACCTGCTCCCACTTTGGTTTAAATACTCTACTCTTGTAATTTATATAATGTTATCATTCCTACTCCTAAAGAATCTGAGTACTTAAATATATTGAAATAACTACTCAGGGTTCCACAGGAGCTCTCGAAATTTAGCAGTGGATGGAAGGGGGGAATCTGACTTAGAAGTGAAACTGCTGCTAGTAACCCATCTATAAAAATAGCCCACGTTAGGAAATAGTTTGCACATGTGATTACGAAAACAGTAATCTGGCCAGTTGTGACCTTTGTGAACAAAGTTATGTTAAGAGAAGGGATTAGTAAGAGCTGTAGCATTGTGGTCAGAAAACTCTAGAATCAGTAACTTGGATTTATAATCTGGCTTCACCACTCATTCGCTGTATGACCCTGGCTGTATGGCCCTTTAACATGGAATCTTCATTTGTAAAATGGAGGTAATATGGTTGTGTGAAGATTAAATGAGGTAAAACCTATAAAGTGCTTAGAATAATACACAACCCATAAATAAATACAAGTCTTACATTTTTGTAGGAAGATTTTATCCACACTATCCAGGAGGTAAGGAAAATTAAACCTGTTACACACGTGAGGCAGAGACAGTATACTTGTCTTTTACAAGTACACTTGATGTTTCCCTTTCCTTTAGGTGACTGTCCTTAAGTTGGTTTGCCTTTTCCATCCCCTACCGTTGCATATCAGCAGCAACCTTCTTTTTACTAGTTTGTTATTAGAGTGAAAAAGCAACAGTAATGATATCATTAGTTAAAATGGAAGGCTCCCTTTGTTCTAGGCAGTGTTCGAAACTCTTCATTTATTATCTCATTGAATCCTCACAATAATGTAAGAGTGCTGCTTCCACATACTAAAGAAATCAGGACATAGAGTTACAGTAACTTTCTCAAAGTCACAGGCTAATGCCTGGTGGAGCCATTGGCAGAATGTTCTTGTATGTGCAGATGCATGTGCACACACAGGTCTATTTGGGGAAGCTACATGAAATACCTGTCCTTTGTACATAGGTTAAAGGATGGACAGTTCCTTTTGTTTTCAGTGTGTCCTGTGGGTTATAATTCTAATCAGAAAGTCTGTGAACAGTTTATTCCTCCCTCAACATTTAGAGGTGATTTTCTTTCAAATAGATTTCAGAGGGATTTCATAAGTGCCGTGTCATAACTGCTACCATCCCTGACATAAAATGTAGAGTAACTTTACCTTGATCCTGGTAGAAATAAAAGCAGAGTATTTTATTGTTCCTCAGTCTTAGCCAGAATTGCAAGAATACAATTTTGTTTTGAAGAACTACTCTTTTTTTTTTTTTTTTTTTTTTTAAGACGGGGTCTTATTCTGTCAGCCAGGCTGGACAGGCTGGAGTGCAGTGGTGTGATCTCAGCTCACTGCAACCTCCGCTCCTGGGTTCCTGTGATTCTTCCACCTCAGCCTCCCGAGTAGCTGGGATTACAGGTGCGTGTCACCACACCCACACCCAGCTAATTTTTGTGGAATTTTTGGTAGAGACAGGGTTTCGTCGTGTTGGCCAGGCTGCTCTCTTAACTCCTGAGCTCAAGTGATCTGCCCGCCTTGGCCTCCCAAAGTGCTGGGATTACAGGTGTGAGCCACTGCACCTGGCCTATATGCACATTTTCTCTTGTTAATTTAACCTTTTAGGAGCAGGTCACCATGCTTATCTGAAATTTCCCATCCATATGATTTGCCAGAGGTCTTTCATGTTATCCTTTTTTAGACTTGGATTTAGAAAATAATCCTGCTTTGACTTACTATTTGGGTGATATAATTGCTCTCTTAATTTGTTTCTAGTTAGATAAGTAATCTATAGGGAGCTAATTTTAGTATATAGCCGGATGAAAGAGTTTTCTCAGCCAGACTGACTTAGCAACATAGGCTTAGCCATTTAAAATACATATAAATAAATAATAATTAGCTTTATCTTTATTACAGTTTTGACTGTGAGATATAATTAGACCTTTTAGAAAACTGTATTAAGATATATTTTCACCTGGCCACAACAGAGTGCCCTGAAATCCGCTGATTATGGATTCTTCTTTCTTGGCACTGCTAATGGCACTATATTCAGTCCCTACTCTCTGAAAAGAGTGTATGTCTGATGATGATGGCTGTGGTGTTAGAGTAGGTAGGACAAGAGCACATCCTTGAAGGAGTTCATGTCATGTGCTGGCTTTATTAGCCACGTGTATATATATTACTCCTTTCTCTGTATTGTTCCCTCCTTAAAGTGTCATCCAGAGCTGCCGTGGAAAAAGATATTGTCGTCAGTTTGTTTATAATGAAGTTAATGAGTGACTTTGAATTGTTAACCCTGAGCCTGAGAACAAACTGGATCTATATTGAAACGTCATACATAGTGTAGCAAAACTTATTAATGGTACTCACTGCATATTATCTTCAAGCATTTTAGTAAGCATATTTAAAACAAAATCTTCATTTTTTCAGCTGTGGACCTCTACACAGCAACAGGAAGGAACTATTCCAATTAGGTTGTTTTGTGTAGTAAAACAATAAAGTACTTTATTTACCAGAGACCTTGATTTGAGTTCTTATTCTGATGTTAGCTAGCTGCACAATGCTTAGGCAAGTAATTTAACTTCTTCTTCTTCTTTTTTTTCTTTTTTGAGATGGAGTCTCCCTCTGTCTCCAGGCTAGAGTGCAATGGCGCCATCTTGGCTCACTGCAACCTCTACCTCTGCCTCCCGGGTTCAAGCGATTCTCCTTCCTCAGCCTCCTGAGTAGCTGGGCCTACAGGCATGCACCACCACGCGCAGCTAATTTTTGTATTTTTAGTAGAGACAGAGTTTCACCATGTCGCCCAGGATGGTCTCGATCTTTTGACCTCATGATCCGCCCGCCTTGGCCTCCCAAAATGCTGGGATTACAGGCATGAGCCACCACACCTGGCTGTCATTTAACTTCTTAAAGTTACTGATTTCTCCCTTCATAATGGAGATAATGATTGTAATACTGGTCTACCTCACAATATTGTTTTGAAAATTATTGGCTGGGCATGGTGGCTCACGCTTGTAGTCCCAGCACTTTTGGGAGGCTGAGGCGGGTGGATCACCTGAAGATCCGGGAGTTCAAGGCCAGCCTGGCCAACATGGTGAAACCCCTTCTCTACTTAAAATATTAAAAATTAGCTGGGCATGGTGGTGTGCACCTGTAACCCCTGCTACTTGGGAGCTTGGGGCAGGAGAATCGCTTGCACCCGGGAGGTGGAGGTTGCAATGAGCTGAGATCGGGCCATTGCACTCTAGCCTGGGCAAGAATAGTGAAACTTTGTTTCAAAAAAAAAAGAAAAAAGAATTATTAATAGTTACAGTAATAATTACAATTATTTTACTAAGTACTGTGTGTGTGTGTGTGTGTATGTGTGTGTGTGTGATTTTCTTTAGTCATCTAACAATATTAGGAGCAAAATGGGATTCTGCTTCTCATTCTTTAGATGAAAACTTTAGGTTTAAATGAGAAAACTAGAGTTCATGTCATCCGAATCTTTTTGCACACTGTAAAGCTTATGTGAATGCCAGTTATTGTTGTTAGATTGTAATGCTCTAGAGTCATTCCTATGTGGGTTGGAACCCAACTCTTCTCTGTAGCTGTGTGACAATAGGCAGATTGCTTCAATGTTCAGAACCATTTTTCCTGATCTGTCAAGTGCTGTTAATGATGCATACTTCATAGGTTTTGCAGGAATTACATATCTGGCACATGGCCTGACACACGGTGGCATCCATGAATTCGACTCCTGCTTTTTCAGCTAGGATGTTTTCCTTTTCTTGATTTTTAAATAGAATGTTGATGGTGATTCAGAGACTTATTTATTTGATTTTAACTTCGTAGAACATGATTTTCTGTTGGACATCTTAGATTAATTACAATTTGCTTTAAGATCCTCTACTAACTACTCTTTCCACATTGGTACTGGTTTGCAAAATAGCTCATAAAAGACCATAATTGATATGAAAAATTTCTATTATTTTTTTCCCTAAGTACTTCAATTTTTTCCCACTTATTAAGTGATTTTGTGCAAGTCGAGCTGCTTAGTAAGACCTGTCTTTGTAGTCATTTCATGTGTGTGTTTGCAAGGAGGTATTTTTAGATAGTTTAGCTGAACAGCAATCTGACGTCTTTAGAGGAGACATCAGTTCATTATGTGGATACAAATTCTATGCTTTCGGCTTTTATACACCAAGTCTTAATTTAAATCTGTTTTTCTTGCCTTTTCTAACGAAAGAGACTACATCATGGTATGTATTCTATTTCTTCCTAAGGCTTGCCTTTCTGGTTAACCTTTGCTTAAGAAATGATCAAGGTAGAAATGTCTTTATTTGCTCACAACTTAATATAGATTATAGAAGCATGGGATTTGGAGCTGTATATAAATATGCCATTATACATTATGCTCTACAGTGTTTTTCTGTTGCAATGTGATTCAGGGATTTAAAATAGTCATTATGGGGCTCATAAATGCTGCGTTCTTTTAAGAAGAAGAATGTAAAGGCCAGGATGTGGGAGTTCTATACTTCTTATAACTGCACATACTGCTTTATCGGTTTAAAAAAATGCCTTTTGCTTTGTGAAAGATAATTTAATGCTGAGTATGTAAGAGGAACATTGTTATTTGCTTTCTTATTGCTCTAAATACAGTGTTTATAGGAAGTTATAATTTATATCTTCTTTTATCTGATTCTCCTTACCCCTTTCGAAATACTGGGAAAAGAAACTCTTAAGGCTTAAGCAAATTCATGTTAGTTGTTTGTGACACTTATCTCAAAAGAGATAATACCTTTGGTTAATGATATACTTAGTATCTTTGATTAATGATAAACATAGAATTTTTTTTCTAATTTTACTACAGCTAAGTTGAGAAACTATTCATAGAGAAGTTTAAAAGATTTTTAAAAAATAATTTTCCAGTATGTTCTTTATTTCTTTTCCAAAATTTTTAAGTTATATCTACTACATGTCGAAGTGTCAAAGCTTGAGTGAAAACTTTTGTTATTGGTTCCGATGTGTCATCTGCATGGTGTGAAGCATCCAGGGTTTAAAGCATGGTTTTTGGTTTTCAGTTTAGTTATTTGATAATGTGTGAATTCACTGGAATTTTAGAGATATTTTAATTATTACAATGGAATTTCTCATATTTTATCTTATATTGTAAACATGAATCATTGTCAGAGAGAAATGAATTATCTAATGCCAAAGAAAGACACATCTTAGAGTGTCAGGTTAATAATGGGCATCTGTATGAAGATGTGGAGATCTTTTATTCTTCAAGAAGAAAGCAAATAAGTTTTTTTTATATATCGAAGGATCAAACAAGACATTTTATAGTATGAAAACAGAGGAAATCCTAAAGCCATGACATTTAAAAAAAAAAATCCTTTCTTGTTCTTAAAAATTAGTGGCGTTATGTAACCATTTAAGTATTTAGCTGAAGCCTGATATTAAGTGAGTCAGACTCCTAGCTTCTTAATGATGCGTCTTTACAGTGAAATTCAAGCAGTTGCCAGATTCTTAAGCCATGAGTTCATTCTCCACCCCCCTCCCCAAATTTGCATGCAGTGGAAACTGAGAATCTGTGCCAAAAGAGGTGTTAGCACTGAAATTCTTATATGCTAAATGTAACTTTTGATTTTAGGCTGTTTCACAGTGAAATTGTATTTTAATTTAAGAAAAATGACCAATGTCAGGCTGAAGTTTCTTTACTGAAAAGTAACATACAAGCTCTGAAATCTGCCTTCATTGGCTCCTCTTAACTTCCCATCACATCCCACCAGAATAACAGTTGTTTTTTTAGAGTTTTCCCCAAATCAACGGAGAAAAGCACCTACCTTTGCCTAACGTAGTAACACAGTAATGTACTAACTCTATCAGCCCTACTCTCGTGTAAGCCAAGTATTTTCTTGCCTCAGCATTGATTTGGAGGGAGAAGATTATATAAGCCTTTTCTTGTACACATAACTCCAAGCAATCCGTCAGGAATTGTGAAATTGAGCACCTTACGAATTTTTCCTAAAGGATCATGGAGCAGTCAGGTTGGAAATATTAAGAATGTAGTTGATGCCTACCTCCCACCCCCATGGAGACACACACACACACACACACACACACACACACACACACGAATTGTAAATGAAACAGTGTCCTGGTGGGGGATACGCAGTGCCTGACTCCTCTGGATGTCGTTCCAATAGACACTTTATCCCTTTTTTCCTGAATTAAGGTGATAAATCTTCATTTTTGGTTCAGTTCACTTCAAAATATCTCATAGATTTGAACCATCATTAACTGGAATATATGAAATATATAAAATTCTTGAAAATTGTTTAAATATGTCTTTCCTTAACTTACTCTTCTGGCTGGATGCAGTGGCTCACGCCTATAATCCCAACACTTTGGGAGACCAAAGTGGGAGGATGACTCGAACCCAAGAGTTGGAGACCAGCCTGAGCAACATAGGGAGACTTTGTCTCTACAAAAAAAATTGAAAAATTAGCGGGGGGTGGTGGAGCATGCCTGTGGTTCCAGCTACTTGAGAGACTGAAGTAGGAGGATCACTTGAGCCCAGGAGGTTGAGACTGCAGTGAGCCATGTTCATACCACTGCATTCCGTTCTGGGTGATAGAGGGAGACCCTGTCTCAAAAAAAGAAAAGAAAAGAAACATACTTTTCTTGTGTTGACAGGAGATTTTTTTCTACCTCTATTACTTTTCTTTTTTTTATGTTCCAGTTTTCCATAGTTGGTAGAATACATTCGAATAAGCCCTATTTAGTCATATATGAAGGTATGTATATATCTAGTTTACATGAAGCTATCTAGTTTATAAGCACCAGAGAATCACAGATGTCAAATGCTGGCCTTCAAGTGAAGAGGACACATAAAAAATATCAAAGTTCATGTCTGATTTATTTGGTGTGTTTTGTTATTGATGTCTTGGTTACTATTTTTTTTATTGATTTTAATCTGAGTTCTGTGAATTACAGTCTAAAGGGAGGATTCTATCTCAGGAGGTTTGCTAATCCTGTTGATAAAATTGAAATCATTAAAGAACAGAATTTATTTACAAAGCTACATTAATTCAAATGGCAAGTATCTAGCCAAGTTCATATTTCACTTGAACTTTTATTAGGTTTCTGTGTTTGGAGGAAGCACTAGGTGTTTCTCAAGTTCCTTAAGATATTTATAAGCAAAAGTGTAGACGTTTAAGCAAACTTTAAAATATAAATGAATTCCTATTTTACTTTCCTGTAGGGGGCTTCATGTATGAACTACTTTAAGTAGGGCTTACCTCAAAAGGAAGAGAAACCTTGAGGCCTGTTATTTAGTTACCCCATCTGTTTATGGATTTCAAGAATCACTGTCTCACCACAGTATGGATCAAAGTATTCCCTCCCTCATCATCATTGTCATCTTGATCATCATTGTACTTGTATGCATTAACTTGTAAGCACTCAATAAGCAGGTGAAGTTTTACAAAGTTTTGCCCCCAAAACGAAACATCAATTGGTTGATTATAATTTTAAAAATTACGAGTCTATTTATTTGCCCACTGGATATTTTAGTGTGGATGTTGTCACAGATTTGACATAGCTAAAATACAACTCTTAACTGTTCCCCCCAGCCGCCACCACCACCATCAAATATTAACCCAAACCCACCAACCAACCAACCAGCCAACCATGCAGTCAACAAACTATTAGGGTCCCTAGTTTTCCTCATCTCAAATCATTGAGGTTGCCATCTATGCGCGTATTGAAACCCCAAACCTATCTTTGGTTCCTCAGGTTGCTCAAACCTCTGTATCCTTCAGCAAGTCTTATTTCTTCTACCTGCCTCACCATGAATTGACTTTCTTCCCTCCATCTCCATTATTACCACCCTGGTCCAAGCTACCATCGTCTCACTTATACGGTTCCTGGTGTTGTACTGTTCCAAATACCTAATAGTACTTGTACTATTCCTAGTGTTTCCCTTATTTCTCATCTGCCCTTCTTCTGCGCATGCTATTCTTCACATTTATAAAGTATAAATCAAACAATATCATTTCTGTGCTTTTAAAACTCTTCAGTAGCTTTCTATTGCACTTGGAGTAGAATCTGTGCTCCCTGGAGAACGATGCATGAACTAGCCCCACTTGTTCTTCTTTCCTCTCATTGGACTTTTCTCCATCTTACCCACTCTTGCTTCCGTTGCCTTGATCCTCCCTTTGTACGTTTAACAGACCAAGCCATGGAGCCTTTTCAGGCTCTGTGTTTTCTTTTGCCCAGAATTTTATCTGTGATGCTTACCTGGCTGGATCCATGACTCTCAGATCTCAGCTATAGGAGGTTTTCCTGGCAGGCCAGTTCAAAGTAGCCCCTCGGGCATTTCTGTTACACCATATTATGCTAATTCTCTGCCAAGCATTGATTATTATATTTTGGGTTTTTGTTTGTTGTTGTAGTTCATGTTATTACTGCTTGATTATTATGTCTTTCCCCACTGGAATGCAAGCTTCATGAAAGTATGTACCTCATCTGTTCAGTTCATCACTGTCTCTAATGTCTGGGATGTGTTTAACATAAAAAAACCATTTGATAAATAATTATGGAATGTGTAAGAGGAAAATTAATAAGTACAAAAATATAGGTATAGGCAACATGTTAGTAAGCTTAGAATTAGTAGATAATTGTTTCATCTTGGGAGGATTTTTTTTTCTCTTGTGAGTAGATTAAACTTAGATAAAATTGAATTTAGGTATAAAGACTGGAGGCAATAAGTAGCTAGTAAACATCAATCACTGAATATCCACATTAGCAATCTTAATGATAAGTTAGGATTAACACTGTTAACTATCACTATTGTTATGTCATGTGATTCTTTAACATTGAACATTTTAATAAAATATGGAAATAAATATTGTTTAAGCAACAAAAAAGTTTTGATAAAAGCTTCTTAGGAATTTTAGGTGATACAGAATTTTAGAAATACTGACATTCTATTTAGGAAGAATATTAATATGGATTATTTTGAAGATCAAACTTTGAAAGCCTTCGGTATGATTCAGTGCCAAAAACCAAGTAAAGCTACTTGGATGTTTCCTTAAGTGATAGGACTTGACTATAAAGCATTATGAAAGTTACGTGGTTCTCTAAGAACAATCATATTTAATGTATGTATATCATGGACTTGAAGTAAAATATGTAAATTTTGTTTACATGCATAATAAATTGTTAATAAAGAATTCCAAGTTACTTTTCCCTCTTAGGATTTATGAGGGTTTGTGGAATACTTGTCTTTAAAATTAATGATACAGTTTACATTGTAGAAAATTTGGAAACTATTTAAATTAATATTTTTCTATGATATAAAAGCAAAATCTAAATTCTGCTTTTAGCAGTGGCATAGCTAATTCACTTCTCTTGATATCAGTTCCTACAGCTGTGAAATGAGAAGATTATACTAAATGAATCCTTAGGCTCTTCCAGGTCTATCATTGTGCTTTATACAAAAACTTGTATTTGCATAATGCTTTATATTACCAGAATTCTTTCGCATCTGTTCCATTTGTTCTCACAACTATCTTGTTAGGTAGGCAGTACAGACCTTGTTATGTCTGTTCCACACTTGTGAGTAAACTGAACTACTAAGAATTAAAATTATTTTCTTGAGTTACACAGTCATCTTGGAACTAGCCATGTATTTGCTGTATAATTTCATATCATAATCTTTGACCTCCTGATGCCAGTTCCTGGTGATGTTAAGTACTTAGTCAAAGTAAATATCCATATTTCATAAGTTACCACTACAGTAACTTGAGAATTTTCAAAATCTGACCTTGGAAATTTGGTTATCCACCCACATAATTTGTAGGAAGCCAGTACTAAAGTATTGTAGCAATTTGTGGGATATACCTAATCACTTTTATGGTGCTTCAAGCATATCAAATTTTTACTTTTTTAAAAAGTTGAATAGCTGAATATAGAGGCTCCTCTAAAGTACTTTCAGGTTAGGTTTTGAAAGGCCATTTTTCAATTTGTTGTCCAGATGGTATACCTCACTCCATTCTAACTTGTCTTCCTACTTCCATTCTAATCCCTTATAACCCATTTTCCCCACCCCGTGCCAGAATTATCTTATAAAACATAACTGGGTCTTGTTAACTTCCTGTTTAAAAAAACCCAGTGACTTCTCATTGCACTTAGAGAGCCTACTTTTTGGTAGGCTTGGTCCCTACTGCCCTGACCCTATTTGTACCACTCAGCCTTTCTCACTCCTTACCTTCCAGTGCATGAACTCTTCTCAGAACCGTCAGATTCTGAGTGCATGTTTTCTCCCTCTGCATTCTCACTCTTTATTCCAGTCACCTTGAAATTGGTTCTCGACCGTTCCTAGGTTTATCTCACCTGAAGGTCTTTACCCTGGATACTCCTGCCATCTGTAAAGCTTTCCTTCCACATCTTTGGCTGGATCCTTTGTATTTATTCACCTCTTATTTCAGATATTATTTTCTCAGAGCAGCCTTCTCAGATCACCCAGTCTTAAATAGTAGACTCTCCATTCCCAGCCATCACCATCTATTACATGCTCTTCTTTTGGTATTGTCTGTACAGTACTTACTGATAGCTGAAATCTTTTAAAAATTTTTTTATTGTTACATATTCCTCCTTTCCCCTTCCCCCCTCAAACCCTTGCTCTCTGATTTAAGAGTGTAAATTCCAGGGAGCAGGAATTTTGCTAATCCTAGTCATTGCCAAATCACTAGTTCCTGTAACAGTGACTGGCTTGTTACAGGATGTCAGTAAATACTTGCTGGATAATTAAGTAGATGAATGAATCTTATTGTTCTAAGCGAGTTTATATACTCTTCATCTGGCAGGCTTCTTGTTGAGATCTATGATAGGAAGTTAAAAATTTGTTGAGTTCAGAAGTTTTGTCCTTAATTTTTTTGGTGCTGGCTTCCAGGAAAGCTAAACTAAATTTATTGCATAACTACAGTTGCTGGTCATTGTGTTTTAGTCTTATTCTGGTGATCTTGCCTATAATTGCTGATGGAAGGGGTTGACTGTAGAGCTGGTAAGGAAAAGAACATTGGGATCAGACCGTCCCTGTTCAATTTCTCTCAGCCTCAATATCTTCTAACTGGAGTTCACAGTTCAATGATTTGCTTGTTAAATACTTACTATACCTTAGGCACTATGTGAGAAGCTAGGAAAGAGTGATGAAAAAGACAGATACACCTAGAGAGGGCATTGAATTATTAAATCAGCAGCTACTATAAAGTGATTTAAGTTCTGTGACAGGCAGCATTCTGGGTATCACAGGAACATCTCACAAGAATTTCTAACTTCAGGAGGAGGGTTCAGAGAATTAGCCAGGCCAGGGGTGAGAGTGTTCTTCCCGGAAGAGGGAACAATGAAGACCCGGGAGGAGATACAGAGTATCTCTCTGTATTTAAAATGACCAGAAATAGATTTATATATTTAGTACAGAGACTGAGGGGAAGAGAAGTAAGTGTGAGAAGATCAAAAGGAGTAGACAGTAGGGTACAGTGGTTAGGAATATAACTTTTTCCAAAGGGAAAGAGAAGCCACTAAAACATTTTAGGCAGGAGAGTGACGGGATCAGGTGTGTATTTTCCTATCGTGTTTTAAAAGTTTACTTCTGGCTGCAACATGAAGAAGAGGGTTACAAGAAGCAAGATGGGACAGTGGTAGTACGGTAGCACCACAGTGAAGTGGGTTCGTATTTGTAAATCCCCTCTCAGAGTGCTGTCACACATAGTGGGAGCTTGGTTAATTTTGTAAGTTCTGGGTTTTCCTAAGGTGAATTGAGGCTATGTAACTTCAAGGTTATGGAAGTTATACTGTTTGCATCTAAAGACATTTTCAGAGTATTCATGCTTTTGTGTATGTGCATGCATGTGCACTGACACCACAGATTATATTTAACCAGTCATCAGTTTCTCTAAGTGGATTTTAATGAATGCTACTCTGTTTCCCTGATTTCAACCTAGTATGATACATCAATATGCATACACATACACACTTAACAGAAAAATTTAGAGAAAGTAGTTGAAGTTGAGGAAAGGAAACAAAACTTAATACAGCAATAGAATATTAAAAGTTTGTATTAATTTGGGAAGAATGTACTTTCTAAGAGAGTTACTCAATTGGTGATGTAAATCAGTCATGGCAGGTGACTGAGAAAGTCATAAAAATGCCGGAGCATTGGCAGAAGTGAGGGGATCTCTTTATGAGGTAATAATGTGTGCTTGACGATGTCATAGTCATTCAGACTATTCATTTAATGGCATGTGTCTAAGGTTTACAAAAAAAAAAAAAGAAAAGATGAAGGAAAAGAGAAAAATCTGTTAGACTTCTTGCAGTTTATGAGTATATATTCCTGCTGGCCCTAGGCAGTGAGTAATGCACCACAAATGTTCAGTCAGTTCTTGTATAGTGCCCTCCCGACAGCCAAAGCAGTGAGATTACCTGGCATACCAGGGTTGACACATCAAGCCTTTGAAAATAAATGTGAAATTAAATGTCTTATCATTGAAGTCCTTGGAAATAAATCCTAACGTGGATATCTTTAAAAGGAAAATTGATACAGTAGACACATAATGTGAATACCTAGTGTTTTTGTTAGCACCTGTGGTGGTGGTTGCATGAAATCTAGAAGCGAATTTTTAGAGGTAGGATCTGAGTTGTCATCTAAAATCAAGGTAGTTTCCTGTGTGTGTGTGAAGATATACATCTGTGTGTATGAGGAATGGGTGGAGATTATTAATTATTTTTATTATTTTTTGAGACAAGGTCTCACTCTGCCATCCAGGGCTTGAGTGCTGTGGTGCAGTCACAGTTTACTCAACTTCCTAGGCTCAAGCGATCCTCCCACCTCAGCCTCCTTAGTAGCTGGGACTGCAGACGTGTGTCATTACACCCGACTAATTTTTGTATTTCTTGTAGAGACAGGGTTTTGCCATGTTGCCCAGGCTGGTCTGAAACCCCTGGACTCAAGCTGTCCTCCCACCTCAACCTCCCAAAGTGCTGGGATTACAGGCATGAGCCACCATGCCTGATTTGCTTATTAAATTTACTTACTATACTTTAGGCACTATTTGAGAAGCCACACAGTACATAGAGTTTTTCAGTTGATAAAGTTATATAACCAGTGTATCCATAAATGATAACTTAGAATAGATGGAACTTCACAGTTTTGAGTCACTATCCATTGTTTATATATCAAGACAAGCTTTAGTGCGGTTTTTTGATGTCCTCTTGATATAAGTTGTAATGAATATTTTTTTCTGTTAAAGTTATGTGGAATTACTGTAAATGTTTTCTTTTTCTTTTCTTTTTTTTTTTTTGAGACCATGTCTCGCTCTGTCGCCCAGGCTGGAGTGCAGTGGCCGGATCTCAGCTCACTGCAATCTCCGCCTCCCGGGTTTACACCATTCTCCTGCCTCAGCCTCCCAAGTAGCTGGGACTACAGGTGCCCGCCACCTCGCCCGGCTAGTTTTTTGTATTTTTCAGTAGAGACGGGGTTTCACCGTGTTAACCAGGGTGGTCTCCATCTTCTGACCTCGTGATCTGCCTGTCTCGGCCTCCCAAAGTGCTGGGATTACAGGCTTGAGCCACCGCGCCTGGCCAGTGTTTTATTTTTCTTATCTCAAAAGTAATTCATATTTATATTTAAAACTTTAGAAAATGTAGATAAGCAGAAACAAATTTTAATTGTCTATAATCCTACTATGCAATTATAGCTATTGTTAACATTTTCTTTATGCCCTTCCATAGTCTTTATTTTGTGTATATGTGTGGAATTGGTTCACATTAAAATGAGGAAAATCTTTTGTGCAACATTACCACCGTTGCTGATATTTAAAATGTGTTGAATTATTGACTCGTACATTGTGAGCTTCCAAAACCCTTCAGTGGCTTCCCACCTCATTCAGGGTAAAATCCAAACTCTTTACCATAGCTCCGCACATAATTTCACCCTTGAATGTCTCTCTGCCCCAGTCCCTCTCCTTGTCAGAGCTTGTACTGACCTAGCTATTCCTAAAACATGCTAACGCCACCCCTGCCTTGGGCTTTTGATCTTGGTGTCCTTGTTCCTGAAATGCCTCCTACTCACATGTGCTTCTGCAGGGGTCAGGCTTTCATTTCATTCATATCTTGTACTCAGATGTTACCTGAGCAGGGAGACCTTTCACCCCCTGTATCCTGGATCCTACTTAATTAACTTTCTAATCACTGCTATGTGATGTTCTTATTTTTTTGATGGCCTTCCCCCAACTTCCTACCCACTCCCCAACACAGACACAGAAATGCTAGGATATAAAGTCTATGGAATCAGAGTTTTGAGTACATCCACTCTTCTTCCTAATGAAATCAAGTTTACTTCCATTTTTTTGAAAGACTACAGCACAAATTTCAAGAGAAGTATTTATTCTCAAGTGGTCAGCCTATTCAGTAAATTTTATGAGTCATCAAAATCAAACAATCAAGTAGATGGCTTCTAGACCTAATTTTTCATGTAACCTATGAAGCAGCACTTTTAAAAACAAGTAGTTTTTTGGAAGCCTTATAGTTTCATCATAGAATATTTGTGTATTGAAATTTGGGTAGATATTAGTGCTCTCCAAATTAGAGGGCACTGAACAACCCCATATATTTCATTACTGTCTTTGGTTCATAAGATAATCTAATACTTTGTTGATTTTGTTCTTAAGTTACATAAACAGCACAAGAATTTTTCATAATCTATTTAATGATTATATTCCTTTGACTTAGTGATATGCTAGATTTATCTCAACTTTACGCAAAGACAAATATGAAGTATACTTAGCAATGTATTATATATTAATATATGAAAATGTTATATACAAAGTTTGTATGCTTATATACTTTGTGTGCATGTCTATATATTTCATGAAGATGATATAATTAAAATTATTCCTTTGGGAAATAAGTGAGAGCATTAAAAAAAAGAAAACAATTTTCTCGTCTTAATATCACATCTTGGGCCGGGCACGGTGGCTCAAGCCTGTAATCCCAGCACTTTGGGAGGCCGAGACGGGCGGATCACGGGGTCAGGAGATCGAGACCATCCTGGCTAACACGGTGAAACCCCGTCTCTACTAAAAAATACAGAAAACTAGCCGGGAGCGTTGGCGGGCGCCTGTAGTCCCAGCTACTCGGGAGGCTGAGGCAGGAGAATGGCGTGAACCCGGGAGGCGGAGCTTGCAGTGAGCTGAGATCCGGCCACTGCACTCCAGCCTGGGCGACAGAGCGAGACTCCGTCTCAAAAAAAAAAAAAAATCACATCTTACGTCATCCCTTGCTATCTAGTTACTGTTTATCACATCGGTTTCTTTTCATCTTTGCTGGATGCAGTACTTATCAGAACTTGACAGTTTCTTGTTTGTTATTTAATTATTTGTCCCCACCCACTGGTTGTAAGATGCATGACAGCATGGGCTTTATTTTACTCGTTGCTATATTTAGCAAACTCAGAACAGTGTCTGGCCTACTGGTTTTCAATAAATGTTGTTTGACTGACTAGTTAATTGAAAAGTAAATGAACTGTCATGTTTATTTTATCCAAACTGCACACAATCCCATGAAATAAGTCACATGTTATCAGAGTCCTGACTACTTCTTCATAAGGAATTTAGAATTTCACTGTGGAAGATTTTTCAGTCATAGGTCGCAAAAATGATCCTAGTATTTGTTTAGGGTGATGCTAGCTATTGTACCAAACAAAACAAAATATAATGGTTCAAACACAATAGATTTGTTTTAAAGTCTCTTTTTCATAAATCTGATGTTGTTCTTGATCAATGGACAAATTCCTTCTAGATAGTAGTTCAGGGGTGCAGGCCTTCTCCATTTTTTGGCTCAGTTGTCTTTAACCTTCAATGCAAAGCTTGCGTTTTCTTCCAATGGAGACTCTCTTTAATGGAAAGGGTAAGATCATGGAGAGTCTCATGTGGAAGGTTGTTATGAGTAAGATACAGAAGTGGCATAATCACTTCTAATTGTTCATACTCTAGTGGTTTGAACTCATTTATATTGGCACTTACGTAACCGGAAGGGAGGCTGGGAAATGTAATCTAGCGATGTACCCAGCAAGAGGGCACTGGTGAATAGCTAGCCAGTCTCAGCCATGCTACTGTGTGTAGATCTAAGTTCATTTGCATTTAGGTGTAAGATAGATTTATAACTTTTGAAGAGTTAAAAATTAATTATGGATTAATGTTTTTAATTCTGTGTAAGGCCTCCTTCCCAAACCCAACCTTTTTTTTCACAAATAAGGCAGCTTAGAATCCCCATAGGAATCTTTTTTCTTTGATTTTAAACACTCATTTCCCAAACTCCATACCCCACTGAGCATTTCTTCAGCTGGGATAACTAAGTGCAGTCTCTTTGGAGCTCATCAAAGTTGTTGTCTAATTGGTTGTAGAAACCATCTTCTGATAGTACCAGCAGCTGCCACCCTCTCCAGGGATTGCTGCTTCCATAGCACCAGTCCCACTAGGTTCCGGAAAACAGGAGACCGAGAACTCAAGTTTTAGTAATTGTAGAATATTACCAATATTTCTATATTAATTAGTGTTACAGTCTAGATGGTATGATTGCATGATATGCTTATAGTTCTTAAACATAGATTTTGGAGTCTGTTACTGAGGGTTTTGGACGAGCCACTTAAGCTCTGTGAACTTCCGTTTCTTATCTCCTTCCTTCCATCCGTCCGTCCGTCCATCCTTCCATCCTTCCATCCTTTCGTCTCACTGTGTCACCCAGGCTGGAGTGCATTGGTATGGTCTTGGCCCACTACAAACTCTGCCTCCTGGGTTCAAGCTGTTCTCATGCCTCAGCCTCCCAAGTAGCTGGGAGGTGTATGCCACCATGCCTGGCTAATTTTTGTATTTTTAGTAGAGACGGGGTTTCACCATGTTCATCAGACTGGTCTGAAACGCCTGACCTCAGGTGATCCAGCTGCCTCGCCGTCCCAAAGTGCTGGGATTACAGGCGTGAGCCATCGCATCCAGCCTGAGCTTTCATTTCTTCGGCAATGAAGTGCAACATCTGGGCTCTTCATAGGTATTAGAACCAAGAGACAATGTATGCAACATTCAGTGCATTGCCCGTTACACAGTACATGCCCCCTAACCCCAAAGCAATCACAGTAATTATTATTAACATTAAGAGAAAATATACAAGGGAGTTTGGAATTTAAAATAGGTGAAATACTACCCAGAACATGACTTTTAAATCACCCAACTCAGTGCCAACAGTTGCCGTGTTTTTCATTGAAAGTTCTTGGACTGGTAACCTAGAGAATTTTTTGGAATCTCCCAGAGGGATTCATGCTTTTCAAATGAGTGGTTGTTGATGGTTGAAAATGAATTGAAAAGGAAAGGGAATTATATGCAGAGTGCATGCCTGTGTATGTGCATTTGTGTGTGTGGGTATGTGTATTTGAAGTGAGAATAGTGTGGCTGTCACTTGAAATCCATCATAAAACTGTTTATTAACAGACAACAGGACATTTCATTTGGCCATATATACATTAATCAACTACCTTCGTGCTTCTATGGAAACCTGTATAAACGGTTGGATTGTACTGTTTGAGGTCTCAAATAAATATTTCCATTTTGAAAAAAGACAATTATCTTTTCAATGACACTTTCAATGGTTCTAATAATAATTCTGCTATTATTCTTGATGCCAGATATCTCAGATATCTTTCCTAAAGTGATAGAATTCGTTGACTAGCTAGCATAAGTGAGAGAGAGAGAGAGAACGCGCGCAAGAGAGCGTGTGCACACACATAGTATTTTTTCTGACCTTCAAATGTTGGGGAAATTATATATAAGACAAGGTTTTGCTTCCACCAAAATCAACTATCAGAAAATAAGTCACCTTAATCTTCTGTATAATGAAGTTCTCTCTCAATTTAGTTTATTGTTTTTAAACAAGAATATATTTTTTCCATAAGGAAAATAAATCAGAAATGACCCCAAGCGATCTTAGCTTGGAATGTTTGTAAGAGTCACATGATGGCAATGGTATAAGGGACTTAAAGAAGTTTTACATAGATTTAATAATGAGACCTGAAAATATGATCTCAAAATTGCAATTACTGGATATTACCATGAACATTATAAATATCAACTTATGAAGCAAAAAGTAAATGATTGTCGTTGTAAAGAACTTGCAAGAAAAATGAAAAATCAGCTTCACGAATGTTGTACAGCACTATGTCATGTATAGACACATCACTACCTTAAACAAATTAGAAGGAATGTAAACTCAACTGGATGACTCAAACAGTGAGTCAGCTTTGCAAATGTCAAAGTCCTTGATGTTGGAGATGCAGATGTAAAGTTTCGTGAGAGCAAGAAATTATTTACAATTAATATTTTATTTTCCATGTGATTTTGAAATTTGTATTACACTGGTAAGTTGATATAAATAGCCATTTAATTGTTTCATCGATATCCATGAGAATTTTCAGGTTAGTTAGTAAATTAATAAATATATTTAAGTTTAACGCTTAAGTGTGTGCTCCCTAGCCATTCGTCTGGGGCTGCCATCTGTTTCCATCACCTTTTTGCTGTGTGATCTTGATGCAAATCACTTTTCTGCATCTGAGGTTTCCTCCTACATAAAATAGTCCTACTAATACCTACTTTGTAAGAGTGTTGTTAAAAATTAGGTGAGCTAATATATGCAAGTACTTAGAGTAGGGCCTGGCACATAGTAACTGGTGTACAGGTGATCTAATTTTGTTATCTTTGGGAAAATGGGGCAAAGCCTCACATTTTGAAATACATGATACTTAGATCATGCAGTTTCTCATCACCCTGAAGTATTCCTCTCTCCCATTTTGAAGTGAAGTTCATACAGGTTTCCTTTCTACTCAGTGCTTTCTTTCAACATTCAATGGAAAAACCCTTCTAAAACTATTTGCTTTGAAACATTAGTCACCTTGTGACAGACAGTCTCTTTTCAACCAGTTCACTAATTCTGATTATTTATTTTCCTCATCAGGGTGCCAAGTGTGTTTAAAGTGTCCCCATTTCATACATGTAAGAATTAATTCCTTTCTGCCTTGGGAGAGGGCTAGGGTACCATATTTCAGTAGCTAATTCCACCACATAAAGATATATATTTGGACAGCAAGCCATGTGAAATATTCATTGTATAAGCCACATCTTATCAAGCCCTCTCTGTTACAACTCTCTCTAAAACATTATCATAATATAGGAAAGTAGCAAGGAACTTTTGAAATACATCCCCTCCCCCACCCCCCAAAAAACACACAACACAGTGGTGTTTCTGTTCAGACTGTCCTCTGAGAGGCGGTGTGCTCCGTATGGCAGGAGCAAAGTTTTATGGTTTCACCATACTTAGTTTGTAGCGTATGTCTGTGCCAAATACATACTATTTTCGAGGCTTTTGCAGTCAAATATAAGGCAATACATATAAAAGCACAAAGCTACCCAAGTTGTTACCACTTTGAGAGAATTCTAAACTACAGAAATTTGAATATTTATAAAAGAGAGTAATTGAGCTATAAGCATATCATGACAATGAGGTTATGTAGTTTGCAAAATTTATTATGGTATTCTAAGCAGTGAGTTCCTCTCCATATAAATACATGATTTATTTAAAAGGTAATACGTAGACTTTTGGGGAAATACGTAGTAAGTGAACTACCATAATGGTAGTTTTAGGTATGACCCTGTCAAAACAAGTCATTTCTTTGGTTGACAAGTCTTTGTTCCCACGGAATTTGAAAAATTATCTGGCCTAAGGTGGTGAAGGATGTTGAATGGAAAAATGACAGAAGAAATGAGAAGGAATAGAGAGGCGTATGTAAGGTAGATTATTTGGATGATAGTGATTATTTCATTTGATCACTCTCTTATGTTACAGTCATTTCATAGAAGAAACTGAGGTACACAGAAGTTACTTGCCCAGGTTCGCTTGACTTAGGAGGTAATTGAACAGAAGATAAATCCGTATATGGCTAACATGAGGCTTCTGTCTTCTGAGCCTGGTAGGAAGCTGGAAGAATGTTAAGTTCTTACAAATTGTTAATTTTGGCAGTTTTCTCCAATAGATAAAAGCAAATACATTTTTGCAGAACTATTCTTATAAAGCATAGTTATATCAACACCTTAAAACTCTACCTGTAGTTTAATCAGAAAACATTAGGCCTTATCAGTTTATTAAGTTATTAACTCATGACAGATTTAGAAAACTTTTGTTTCCTGACATTATATACATTTATTAGCAAAATAAATTGTATATTTTACAAAAATCTTTCTCTTTGCTTTGTGGAATACTGATAGATGAAGCCTTTGAGGATGGGTGTTGTATCTAGGGTGTATATAAAGGGATTATGAGAGGAGTCAAAATTACTATGGTAAATAATATTTAAAAGTCTAAATGTTTACTTTTTCTGGTGTTCTTAAAGAGATAGGATTTAAAGAAATAAAAGTTGATCAGATTATAAACTGGTCTTTAAAATTAGCTACTAAAAAATTTCCTGCCTCATCAAGCTACATGTAGAAACAAGTCAAAGAGTGTCAGAACTAGTAGTACCTGAAAAGATTAGTAGCAGAAAGGGAAAAAAAAAAAAAAAAAACAGTGTGGGTGTGTATGTGTGTGCATGCCTAGAGAAAGAGAAACGATATGAATGGCTTTTAAAACAGCTTGAGCTCCAGAGGGAGTGAAAGATAGTGTCTGTAGCTGGGTGACTTTGGCCACGAAAGCCCTTTCTGGGAATAGCTCAATAATCCATTGGCATCTGGGCTTAGATTCCAGCTACAGGAATCATGAAGTTGGAAGGGACCTGCGCCTTGCAGAATCTGGTCCGTGACGATCTATACTTAACACTTCTTTACTCATTTCTGCTGTTTCATGGCACTTTCTCTAAGTCCTTCACACCCATTTATTTATTCAGTTCCTCCACAACACAGGCTTTCAATAAATGATGGATGAAGCTGACGAAAATATACTTGCTTTATTTTTATCGAATACCTCAGAGAAAAAATATAAAAATGTCAGGAAATATACTGACGTCCACCTTGTAGAGAATTAAAAACATTGAACATAAAAGGACTCAAAACTCTAAGCAATGATAGGGAGAGCAGTGTTCATTTGGGTAATATTCTGAGTGATGCATCTTATATAAGATACTTTAGTCACTAAGTTGTGATGTGTTAATTTACTAAGTGTTTATTCTTTTTTTTTTTTTTCTTTCTTTTTTGCCTTTTTGCGAAAGGTAAGTATGCCCGGGAAAATTGACTAGATTCCGTGATCATCACCAACACGTTGTGCATCTTTGTAACTGTTACTTAAAGTAGGTTCCAAGATTAGTTGGTAAAATTATCAATCTAAATATATTCAGTCAATAACGTATTTTTTGTTTTTAACTGTTGGATTTCTCAGCATCCTAAGATGATGATGATAGGTATCTTGGAGGCATGAAACTCTCTTTCACATATATTTAAAAAAGGAGAAAAGCCTCGTGTTGATAATAAAATTCCACAAAATGTCATCCCCAAACTGGGATCTAGTACCCAGATGCTGGCTATATCAATAATTATATCAGTAATTTAATTCAAGGATGGAGAGGAGAAGTAAGGGCAAGCCACCCTTGTTTGTACTGCACTGTTCACAATTTAGGCTATTTAACCAATTAACTTTTTTTTTTTTTACTTATTACTTATTTACTTATGGGTATTTACTATATGGTATCAGAGACTTGAGGCATCCATTCTCAATTATCTTTAGTTCAAAGATAGAGTCATTTATTTACTAGTAATTTTTATAAACAATGCCAACAATTAGTATTATCAGTGATTATCAAATTCCTATTATATTTATATGATACTAAATAAGTGAGAATTTACTTTTCAAAGCTTAATTATTGGTAGCATCGTTGTGTCCTACATAATAAAACAAAAAAAATTATTAAAACAAATGATACCAAGTTTTAATGGAAACTGGATTGAATTGTTAGATTTATGCTTATTATAAAGATTACTTCCTTGTGTCCAGGCACTTCTCTAAGTCCTTCATACCCATTTATTTAATTCGCAGTCCTCACAATACAGGCTTGTCAATAAATGATGGAATGAAGCGGATGAAAATGTTTTTAAACCTTTATTTTAATACTGGGTACATAAAGTGTTAACAGTATAAATTAATACTTATATAAGTAAAATTCTTAATTATCTGATTTAAATATATAATTAATATATCTAAGTCTGATTTAAGAACCTGATTAAATATTACCCTGTTTCATGTATTTAGCAGTGTTTGTTTTAAACTGTGATTCAACCCATTTTTCCTAACAGTAGTTTATTAAAATTGTGATTGATAGGTGGTGTTTTTAGACTATAGGTTGCTTGTCCAGGAACCAAAAAATTAAGCAGTAATTATTATTTATTATAATCCAAATATTAAAAAATATTTAAAGTGATAAAAAATGAAAATGAAAAATATAGGTGAAAAGATTCCTTGGAATTGTGTTCTTAATGAATTGTTGGAAAATACATTGGTATTAAAAATACATAAAATGTGTTACTTTCTCATTTAATTAACTTAATTATTGATTTTATTCAGGTAATTACTGTATATTTCTAGCTTTATAAAATTTTTCTATTTTTTGAACAGAATTTCTGTTATAAATGGTGACTGCAGTTGCAAGATAATTCACAACCTCAATTTAATCTGTAATTTACTTAAATAGCATACTGATACATAGTAATTTAAATTGGCACTGGGTCAAGCTTAGAAAAAGTTTAGAATAAGTGATGCTTGCTGTCATGTTGTGCCTTTCTTGTATATATTTCTCAGATCTCTGTTGCCCTGATGCCCTTGGGTTTAAATGTGGGCATCTGCCCTTGTGTCTGCCTCCTGACTCTTAACCCCTACATGGTTTATTTCCCTCGTAGAAACTCCATTTTTCCTAGGCATGGGCTCAGGCCTCTATTCCATTAGAGTGTCATGGCAGAGCCAAATCAGGGCATTTCAGTTTCTTTCCTTATGGGAACACCTTTTGTAACATCTCTCATTCCATAACTTGACTGATGTGTATTGTCAATAAAATTTAATAATAATGCCAGATGTGGTGACTCATGCCTGTAATCCCAGCACTTTAGGAGGTCGAGGCAGGTGGATCACTTGAGGCCAGCAGTTTGAGACCAGTTTGGCCAACATAGTGAAAAGCCTGTCTCTGCTTAAAAAAATAAAATAAATAAATAAATAAATAGCCGGGGTGGTGGCCACCTGTAATCCCAGCTCTTTGGGAGGCTGAGGCAGGAGAATCGCTTAAATCCAGGAGGTGGAAGTTGCAGTGAGCTGAGATTGTGCCACCACACCCCACCCGGGGTGACAGAGCAAGATTCTGTCTCAAAAAAAAAAAAAAAAAAAAATTAATAATAGTATTGTTATCCTAATTGGTGGGAAAAGATTTTAAGGTTTTTTTGAACATGGCATCTATTCTTACATATCTCATATTAAAAGGTATTTAATTAATGCTAATTTATATATGCATTTAGTTTAATATATCATTATTTCATGCTATTCTGCAAAGAACACAGATAGTGGGGAGAAAGAGATAAAAACAATGTTTGCAGTGGCTCACACCTGTAATCCCAGCCCTCTGAGGAGGGAGGATTGCTTAAGGCCAGAAGTTTGAGACCTACCTGGGCAACATAGGGAGACCCCTTTATTACCTGCAAAAAAATTTAAAATTAGCTGGGCATGGTGGCATGTGCCTGTGGTTCCAACTACTCAGGAGGCTGAGGTGGAAGGATCACTTCAGCCCAGGAGTTTAAGGCTACAGTGAGCTATGATTGTGTCTCTGCATTCCAGCCTGGACAGTTGAGGAAGTCCGTGTCTTTAAAATAAAAATAAAAATAAAAATAAAAAACATTTATTTCCTGTTGTTTGTAACACCTGTCACACAGTGAATTTGGAGGTAGTAGAGGTTTGGAGTTAGGAATGTCTTACTTATCTTGATATTCTCTGCCCCTAGCAGAGTGTATGACACAGCAGATATTCAATAAGTATTTATTAAATATAATTGAATTTTTAAAAGCAAAAATATTTCTCTTTTGACAGTCTTATGGTTCTGGGCCTAACATTTCCATGTAATTCTGATATTTGTGACTGTAAGTAGGCACAGATGAATAGATTGTGGTATCTAAAAGCTGGATAAATGTCTCTTCTGTTAGGTTTGGAGCTCTTACAGCTCCTAGTGCTCTCCATACAGTGAATTCTTAGTCAGGGAAGATGACCAGATGATGGATTCTGAAGAGAAGAGAGTTCTGTGAGACCTGAATAAATAAAGTGTAAAAATTCATTAGATTGTTTTATCTTCATTTGACACATTAATTTAAAAAAAAAATACACTATGTGGCACGTCAACCTGAGTCATGTCTGCAAAAGATAATCAATAGAAATCAGTTTATTGTTCTCTAATTACATGTATTGATTGATGCCTTTTAACATCTCTAAGCCATGAGAGTAATGTTTCCCCAGTTGCCTTCTGCAGTAAGTGACTGAATTAAATGGAAGCGTAGCTAAGACAGTGAAGGGTATCTATCCTGCCTATTATTTATTTTAATATCTGATCACCATCATTTAGCTACATGTAAAATTAGAGTCATTAATATATATCTGTAAACTTGTATCTTGGAATTGTTCCTGAAGAAGTCCTGCAAATATTTCATTATTCTGCATTATGAATGAAACATATAAATTCTGAATTTAGAAGTATTTGCCTATCCCTTACAGATAAGTTGTTATTCTCCTAAATATTATATATTTTACAACATCTTCAATTACCAGCTTCTTTATAAACACTGTTAGTAAGATAGGTTTGCGATTATTTCACTTCTCCAAGCTCCCTCAACAAATAGATTTTTCTCCATTTATTTGGCATCTAATTATATGCCCCTATGAAGTTTATGTTTAAATCTTTCCTTTGTATGCCTCGTATCCCATAAAGTTATTATTTCTAAACAGATTGTATGTAAATATTGTTAAATATAATTCACTTAAGGTAGAGGGAATGTAATCTATTCAGAGAGTAGGTCTGAATTATTATGGGATATAAATACATTTTGCCTACTTGGAGCTCTGAAGTATCAAAATCCATTGAGCATTGTCGTAAATCCGAACTGTCTCCCTTGTGAGGCCTACTCTAAACTATGCCCTAACATTTTGGAGGGGGAGAGGGAATGAGCCTCAAAAGGTAGATGGGAGTATTACTAAGGTTAACATTTATTTAAGTTTTAACAGTTAGTCCTTATATTTATAACTATTCACCAACTAAACAGGATCAACATGCAGGAAAAAGGGAGTGTTATCAGTATTTCATGATGCTAGTTAACATGTATTTTGCAATGCTGTTTAATAGCTCAGTAGTATAATGTGTGATATTATAGATAAATATAATGTCTTTTTTTATTCAAAAGAATTAGTAATAACTGGTAAGACTGTAAGATTCTTCAGAACCTTACATCTGTTTTCTTAGATTCTCACATGACTAGGGCATAATAAGAGAAAAGGGGCTCAGTAAATATTTGTCAAATAAGCCATTGTATGAGTGGGTTTTTTAAACTGCATTTTCTCTGGTATATAAGGAATGCAGAACACATAAGAGATGCTTAGTGAATGTGTTTATTTTAATAGAGACATTTTATTTAAACATGAACATGTAGAAAGTTGATATTTATGTATATGAGTATAGATAGGTAAGTGTTGTCAATAACTTTTTCAATTCTAAGATCTTTGATGGCATTCTTCTCTCTTTGTAGAGCCTAGTACAGTTGCTTATATGGCAGTGTACTTCATCAGTTCTAAGATGCTCTCTTTTTTCTTAACCTTTAAACATCATTTGGGTATAAAAGAAGCTTAAATGTGTTTTCTTGTTTAAACTGCTTTTTGCCACAAAGTTACATTTGTGATGGCTAATAAATAGTAGTAGCCTAATTTGCTCATTGATGTGTTATTGGAAAATTTTAGCTAACTAAATTAAACACCCAAGTTTATCTTAATCACCAGACCCACCTATTTAAAGCATTGAATTTAGTGTTATTTAAGGCTTACTGTGTGCTCATACACTTTAAAAATTATTATGTGATTTTTGGTAAATAAGACAATATTTAGTAATTTGTGAATGTGGAAAATGAATACCATTTTTAGTTCAATGGTATAGAATAAAATATGATATTTTAATTTTAAAATGTCTTCTTGGAATTCTTGATTCAGATTGTAATCCTAGTTTTTCCTGCTCCTTCCATAGCTTCCTGCAGATTTCACAAAACTGCATCTTACTGACAGTCTCCACCCACAGGTGACCCACGTTTCTTCTAGCCATTCAGGATGTAGTATCACTAGTGATTCTGGAAGCAGCAGTCTTTCTGATATCTACCAGGTAAGAGAGTGTTTTCCTTGTCATTTGCTTCATTTTCATTTATTCCAAGAAATTTTAAGGTTCTCAGCTGATAGAATCTATAAAGTAAATACATGTGTGTATATTACGTGTGCATGTATGTACAAAAAATATTAATGTTTATTTAATATATGTTATTTTTAGGGTGTAGAACTGTCTAATTGTACTGCCTCTGCTATTACGAGTTATCAAAGTGTTTATTTTTTTATTTGTATAAAATTTATGGGGTAAAAGTGTAAACTTTTTGCTTGGATAGATTACATAGTGGTGAAGTCAGGACTTTTAGGTTATACATCACCCCAATAACTTACATGGTGCCCATTAAGTAATTTCTCATTATCCACCCCCTACTCTCTCATGCTCTGAGTCTCCACTGCTTATTCCACACTCTGCATCCATGTGTAAACATTATTTAGCTCCCACTTGTGACTGAAAATGTGGTATTTGTCTGTCTGTGTCTGACTTATTTCAATTAAGATAGTGGCCTCCACTTCCATCCATATTGCTGCAAAAGACATGATTTCATTTTTTATGGCTGAATAGTATTTCATTGTGTATATGTACTGTACTTTATTCAGTCATCCATTGATGAACACTTTGGTTGATTCTGTATCTTTGCTATTGTTACTAGTGCTGCAAGAAACATACAGGTACAGGTACCTTTTTGATATAATGATTTATTTTCCTTTGGGTAGATACTCAGTCATGAGATTGGTAGATTGAATAGTAGTTCTGTTTTTAGTTCTTGGAGAAATCTCCATACTGTTTTTCATCAGAGGTTGTACTAGTTTACATTCCCACCAGCTGCATGTTATTGTTCTCTTATCTCCACATCCTCCCCATCTGTTACTATTTTTGTCTTTTTCATGACAGCCGTTCTGACTGGTGAAAGATAGTATCTCATTGTGGTTTTAATTGGCGTTTCTCTGATGATTACTGGTATTAAGCATTTTTTCATATGTCTGTTGGCTATCTGTATGTCTTCCTTTGAAAATGTCTGTTCATGTCCTTTCCCCGCTTTTTAATGGGATTATTTTGTTGTTGTTGTTATTCAGTTGTTTGAGGTTCTGAATATAAGTCTCCAGTAGGATGCATAGTTAGCAAATATTTCTCCCATTCTACAGATTATCTGTTCACTCTGTTGATTATTTCTTCTACTGTGCAGAAGCTTTTTAGTTTAATTAAGTCCCATTTGTCTGTTTTCGTTGCCTGTGCTTTTGAGGTCTTAGTCATGAATTATTTGCCTAGACCAGTGTCCAAAAGAATTTTCCCTAGATTGTCTTCTATTATTTTTATAGCTTTGGGTCTTAAGTCTTCAATCCGTTTTGAGTCGATTTTTTTTATATGCTGAAAGATAGGGGTCCAGTTTCATTATGCTGTATATGGCAATCCAATTTTCCCAGCACCATTTATCAAAAAGGGTAACTTTTCCCCAGTGTATGTTCTTGGCTTTGGCAAAGATCAGTTGGCTGTAAATATGTGACTTTATTTCTGGATTCTTTATTTTGTTCCATTTATCTATGTACCTACTTTTATACCAGTATCATGCTGTTTTGGTTATTATAACCTTGTAGTGTAATTTGTTCTTTTTGCCCAAGATTGCTTTCACTATTCAGGCTCTTTTGTGGTTACATATGTACTTTAGGATTTTTTTTTTTCTAATTCTGTGAAAAATGATGCTGGGATTTTGATAGGAATTATATTCAATCTGTATATTGCTTTAGGCAGTAAGGTCATTTTAATGATATTAACTCTTTCAATCCATGAGCATGGGATGTTTTCTCATTATGTCATCTACAATTTCTTTCATCAGTATTTTGTAGTTTTCCTTGTAGAGCTTTCACCTCCTTGGTTGAATATATTCTAGGTATTTTTTTTTTGTAGCTATTGTAAATGAGATTGCTTTCTTGATTTTGTTCTCAGCTAGGTTGTTATTGGTGTATAGAAATGCTACTGATTTGTGCACATTAATTTTGCATTCTGAAACTTCCCTGAATTCTTTTATCAAATCTAAAAATTTTTTGAGGAGTCTTGAGGGGTTTCTATATATAATGAGATCACTCCATCAGTGAACAGGGATAATTTCACTTCCACTTTCCATTTTGGATGCCTTTTATTTCTTTCTCTCGCCTAATTGCTCTGGCTAGGACTTAGAATACTATTTTGAATAGGAGTGGGAAAGTGGGCATCCTTGTTACAGTTCTTATAGGGAATGCTTTCAGCTTTTCCCTGTTGAGTGAGATGTTGGCTGTAGGTTTATCTAATATTACAAGTTTTTCTTATTAAAGCTCATACGGAGTGTGACAAAAGGAAGGGCCTATTCAGAGTGGATCATTGAATTATCTTCCTTGTGTTTTTAAAAAATTACCTTTAGATTTAGTATCTGCTTAAAATAAATTTTTATGATACTGATGGATAGAAAATAAGCCAGAGCTATGGGATTCCAAAAATGTTTTTAAAACAAGATAATTTTAATTCTTAAGAAACATTCTAGTAGCTTTAAATATGCAAATTTAGGGAGACTGAAATATACACAAAAAATCCTTATTTGGGCCTTCAAATACATTCTACTACTATTGGATTGTATATGGTTTCAAGCAAAATAACATTATTCTTACTTTACAAAGAATAACTCTTGGCTTATTAGGAACTGTGGCATGAAATAACCGTAAAAGTAACTTTCTTTAGAGACAGTATAGTTATGAAAGATTATTGTTGTATTTAGTCAGTGATGTTTTTATTTTTTTAATTATTGAAAGTTAGTGAACAATTAAGAATACCATCAATACAAGACATATTCGTTTAGGTCCTGAATTTAGTAGATCTTGGAAAATAATGTTATTTTGAAGAGACAGTATACTAGTTATATACTTCCCTCCGTTTACTTCCACATCACATACACGCAAACACACCATTTATTCTGAAAGTTGATTTTTCTAAACATTTATCGAAGAGTTCCCTTGTGTAAAACAGTCAACAGTATACATAAAAGCTGTACTTTAGCTTATATTAATTGAAATATTATGGCAGAGCCTTTGTCCTCTAAACTTTGAGATTATTATTATACATATTGAAAATCTGTAGTGAGAATACAGCTTGAGGTTACAACAGTTATCACTGTTCTCATCAGATAAATACAAACTTGGATGAAACTCCTAAAAGGTAAATCTGTTAAGAGAATGAAGTAACTTGTTTGGCCAGGTGCAGTGGCTGATGCCTGTAATCCCAGCACTTTGGGAGGCCAAGACAGGCAGATCACTTGAGGCCAGGAATCTAAGAACAGCCTGGCCAACATGGTGAAACCCCATCTCTATGAAAATACAAAAATTAGCCAGATGTAGTGATGCATGCCTGTAGTCCCAGCTACTCAGGAGGCTGAGGCACGAGAATCTCTTGAGCCTCAGAAGTTGTCACAGCAGTGAGCCGAGATCTCCCCACTGCACTCCAGCCTGCGGGGCAGAGCGAGACTCCGTCTCAAAAAAACAAAAAAGTAACTTGTTTGTATAATTGATTGAGGCATATTCTGAGGGGAATTCTAGTCATATGTGCTTTTACCTTGAATAGGCTGGATAAGTACATGAGGAAATGCAGATGGTACTTCTTCTGCCCCTGGTTATCATCTGAATGTCTGTGAAACCAGAGTGTAGGTGAGAGTTCCTAATTACTCTAACTTAGTTGGAGCTTGCAGCCTGCTATCTGGCTTTATCTTTGGGTGTAGATGAAGAAGAGGATCCCTGTGCATATCATTATAGTTGATTGTCAAAGCTGTTTGTTTCAAATTTGATGACAGGCATATACCCTGTAAGTATGTATCCATCATAAGGAAAAATCCATGGATGTATCTAAGGATCTAGTTATTGGCTGTGCAAAACTTAACATTTAGTAGAGATTTTCAGTAGACCACTTCTATTATCTTTGAATCAGAACTTAAAATGAGAAGTCTGACATGCACCTGGTTCAACTTCCAAATTTACATTTGAATCCTCTGCTTCTCTCCTGTGAATCAAGCATCCAGTTTATTCTTGAACAATTCCAAGGGTGAGCAACTTTCTCCCACAGCAGCCCATTTAATCTTCATACAGTTCTGATTTCAGAGGTCTCCTGTCACATTGAAGTGAGAATAAACACTCACGAGATGGACACAGATTGAATTTGAATGCTGTACACCAGGGAGATATGGATAGAATAATGTTGCTGAGATGGTGGGAAGAGAGGAATTCGTGAGTGAATTCTTAGTCATTCTTAATGACTAACCTTTAGAGAAGAAACACTCCTCTGTTTTAACAGGCACACATCCTGGGGAGTTTGGGAGTTGAGGGAGTTCCTGTCTTAGACTTCTGTTTTCTCTCGAAAGAGTTGAGTTCATTTGTTGAGAGTGAGAGGGTTGGCACGTAGAGAGTTTTAAGGAGAGAGAAGTTTTGAAATAATAGTTGCAGAGAGTAGGAGAACAAATTGACTGGAGAAATGGAGATTGAATTGAGTTAGTGCCCTCAAATATAAAGTGATTTCTCTGCTCTTTTAAGTAATTTTCTCCACAGTAAGCACAAAGAAAGCAAGGATTTCACTTCACCCAGGACTGAAATTTGTTAAGTGACTGTAATACAAAGACAGGTGGAGCAACAAGGCAAGCGTTTTCTAACTGCAGATCATAGCTTTTGTATGCCTTCTGCCTGGAATGTTTTCTCCTAGCTTGATCCTTTTCAGCCTTTGTTTTCAAGTATCATCTCCTCAGAGTTGTTTCTTTATAACCCTCTGTAAAGGAAGTCCTCCATTTTGATTCCTTTCCTGCCTAATCTTTTTATTTCCTTCCTAGAACACTGATTGAAACAATTATTACTTTTTATGTTGTCTCTCTGCCTAGTAGAATGACACCTTCAAGAAGGCAGGGAACTTGTCTGTCTTGTCTCCATTTTTTCTGCTAGAGCCTAGTACATGTGCCAGGAAATTTTAGGCATTCAGTAAAGATGTGTTGAATGAATGTAATTGAAATAATAGACTAGGGAGTATAAGCTGGATATGAAAGGAAGTTAAGACAGGAGGTGTGAACACTAGACACAGAAGGTAGTAGAGTCTTGAGCAAAGATCCTTCTTAAGTTGAAAAAAGGTTACCTTAGAAGCAGATGGGGGCAGGTTGAAAGAATAGAAGGTTGTTGGTGATTGAAAGCTTTCATGCCTAAGTTAGTGATACGAGACAGCGCCATTTCCAGCCATGATAAGGTCCTGGTTAAATGGTGTGGCCATCAGAATCACAGCAAGTGGCTTAGGCAAACCGGAAATAGTTATACAAAAATAGATAGATGAATAGAACAGAGAGTTCCAGCAAAATTGAACTCGTGTAAGGATGTAATATGTGATAGAGGAAACTTCACAAATCAATAAAGTGATGGATCATTCAATAAATGGTCTTTGGAGTTAGGGAATCATTTTGTATTCTCATTTTGTATCATAATTAAAATAAATTCCTGATAAACTAAAGAGTTAGCCAACACTTAGTGTTTTAGTAAAGGATCAAAACATTTTGTAATCAAAACATCAATTGATATGAAGATTTAAAGTCAGAATATAACTGATTTATGCAAATTAGAAAAATAGCTCACATTGTTGAAATGTTCAAAGGACAGTAGTAGGCAACTTACAGAAAAGAAAATGCAAATGTCTACACCTTAAGTATTTGAAACATAATAGTAATTGACGCATATAAGATTAAATATGAATTAACGTTATTCTGCCCTATCAAGATTAGCACAGAATTTTTCTTACCTAAAAATAAACATTTATAGACATTTTTATATAACTCCGTGTAGGATGTAATTTGGGGGGGAAAGCAGCCTAACGATTTAACAGTAAGAGCTTTAAAAAAATGTTGCCTTCTCTTTTAGGCATATATGATGCATTTAATAAGCAAACCTTTTTTGGCAAGGATTTGAAATGCTTACTGATAAACATAACAGTATTTGATTTTTATTTAGTTAAAATGAATACTCTCTCAATAGAGCTTTATGGCATAAGAAATTTTTTGTTAATTTTCTGATTTTTTTTAAAATGTAAAATCCAAATTGATTTATTAAGAACTCGTTACAATAGCAAGAATAGATTTAGTCCCTTTTGATTTAAATAGTGTAGCTTTCAGCATTGATCTGAGAATATTATTTTTAAAAGAATATCACTATTTAAATATTAATGGACAACAAAATCTATGTTAGTCTGTACATGTATAGGATAAATTAATTTAAGACAGGAGTTATTCGGCTAAACCTTTCTCTTTGTTCCTGTAACAAATATATCCAGATAAACTTTTAAATACAAAGCATCTGTTTTAGTGTCTTTATTTAGAAAAAAAGGACTTAAAGACACACATGAGTCTTAGTAGTGTTGTTATTTGGAGGAAGCTGGAAAACAATAAGTGTTATGTTTAAATGCAAATATGTATTTAAACTTTGTATCTTTTATGACTTAGCAAAGTTGAAAGCATTTTATTACTGTATTATGTTTCAACTGTTTTTTATAAGACTATTGAGAATGTTGAACAAAGTGCAGAGTACTTAGTATTTCTTGGTTGGTCACACCTCAGTTTGAATCCTAGCCAGTTACTGGGTTTTGTTTTGCTTACATAGAACAACTTATTTAATTTCCTTGAAATTTTCTCCTCTGTAAAATAGGGTTAATAATACTAACTTGCTGAATTGATATGAAGATTATTGTTTTAAAACATCAACTTCAGTGCTAGATATGTATGATAGTCATTCAGTATAGGATCACTATTTTTATAATTGTTGTATGAACCAGTTGGCCAGAATGTGTTGGTGCAGTTAGTCTGAGATACTGTTTTACAAGTATATAAGGAGAGTGCAGCATTTAACAGAATTTTGTGGGGTTTTTTGGTCAAATTCCACAAATATAAGTTGTGTGCAAGGTTCATTGATGGTATGGGGAGAGGTAGAAGGTGTACAAGTACTAAGATGAAGACTGTATCCCCTTGAGGAAGGGACTTTTGATCTAACTTGAGACTGGCTTTCTTTCTCCCATATTTGATCCAAAAGCAGTCCTATGAATAGTAACAAGCTGTATCTACAGTTTACATCGATGATACGATGGGCTTGTGGAGGTTAAGTGACTTTGCTAAAATCACATCATGAATAGTAGAGGTGAGATTTGGAGCCACGAAACTGAGTTTGTTCACACAGTAAATACTATATTCTAGGCACTCTTCTTAAGTTTAGTACTTCTCCTGGAGACCAGTTTGTGTTCCTCAGTCTCTAAACATCTTGTCCACAAGGCGGTGGTATTGTGAAATTAGCAGGTCCCTGAAAAATTGTTCATCACATTCTTTTAAAAAGTATGATTTTGCTGAGAATGATGGTTTCCAGCTGCATCCATGTCCCTACAAAGGACACAAACTCATCCTTTTTTATGGCTGCATAGTATTCCATGGTGTATATGTGCCACATTTTCTTAATCCATCATTCTCAGCAAACTATCGCAAGAACAGAAAACCAAACACCGCATGTTCTCACTCATAGGTGGGAACTGAACAATGAGATCACCTGGACTCGGGAAGGGGAACATCACACACCGGGGCCTATCATGGGGAGGGGGGGGAGGAGGGATTGCATTGGGAGTTATACCTGATGTAAATGACGAGTTGATGGGTGCAGCACACCAACATGGCACAAGTATACATATGTAACAAACCTGCACGTTATGCACATGTACCCTAGAACTTAAAGTATAATAATAATTAAAAAAAAAAAAAGAAAGAAAAAAAGTATGATTTAGGGAATATGTAGTATTTTAAGGTAAAATGGATATTTATTCTAAATAATCTCTAAATTTTTGGTTTAGTAAATGTTATTTTATGAATAGTATGTTTCTTAAAGCATGGAATGCACATAGAGATAGCAAGCAACTGTGATCTTTTACATCAATAAAGTGGAAGGTTCAGTTTGGGAGAGAGAAATCCAGCTGACAGTTGAAAGTCTTTATGTTCTGCCTACGACTTAAATATAAATAATTTAAATGATAGTTATTTGGGGTGGTATAAAATATATTTCATCTTTTCACATACATTAGGTGTTTTAAAATTAAAGAAACCTTTAGTTATATAAATTATTATTGAAAATAAAGATTTTAAAATTTCTGTCTTTGGTAGTGTCCTTCACTCTATGCTAATATTAAAGAATGTTTATATAGAGAACTGATAATATTTTTGAAAATATAAGATGATGAGTAATAGTCTTCAATGTGAAGATGCAACTGAGGTGAAAATGTGATCATAGCAAGCATTAGCAAATTGTATTTCTAGACTTCAGGGTCAGATGCTGATAACAATGTTGACCTATTTTCTCTAACCAGAACCTTGGCATACTATATCACATCAAGTTATACTTCAGTTTCCTTCTTGAATCTAGCAATGATTCAGTTAATTTTAAGCTTAAATTACGAGATGTGTTTCTGAGTGTGTCAAAGTTCTGTCTGTATGGGCTGCTGTGGCTTATTGCTCTCCTGCCTGCAGTATCTCTGCTTATTAATGACCAGGCCTTTGAACTTTCATAAACATTAGGTTTTCTGTCTTCAATTATTTTCCCTTTAATTTTTTTTAAAAAATAATATATACATTTTAGTTCAAGAAATTGTACCTAAAGAACAGAAAATGTGATTAAAACTCATTGTTAACACATGCTTGTATTATTTCAAAATGTAGGATTAAATCTTACATTCTGTGATATGAACCAGGACTTCACAAAGCTGAAACTTTGTTGATAAGAAAATAGCACAGGCTGGGCGTGGTGGCTCATGCCTGTAATCCCAGCACTTTGGGAGGCTGAGGTGGGCTGATCACTTGAGGCCAGGAGGTCAAGACTGGCTGGGCCAACATGATGAAATCCCGTGTCTCCTAAGAGTACAAAAATTAGCCAGGTGCGGTGGTACACATCTGTAGTCCCAGCTACTCGGGAGGCTGAGGCATGAGAATCTCATGAACCCTGGAGGCAGAGATTGCAGTGAGCTGAGATCATGCCATTGCACTCCAGCCTGGGCAACAGAGCAAGACTCTGTCTCAAAGAAAGAAAGAGAGAGAGAGAGAGAGAGAGAAAGAAAGAGAGAAAGGCGGAGGGGGGAGGGAGAGGAGGAAGGGAGAAAGAGAAAATAGCGCGATTTATTCTGTAAATATTAAATTATAGGAAAAGGATAGATCCTTAAATAAGCCACATTCGTATTCAGTCAGTGTTAAAAAGAGGCAGATTAGATTGCGGTTAAGACTCTGAAGCCAGAATTCCTGGGTTCTAGTGTTGATTCCACAGTTTATCACTGGCATGACCTTGGAGAAATTATTTCTCTTCACCTAAGTGTTGGAATAATAAAAGTTGATAATGGCTCTTACTTTATAGGGTTGTTTTAAGGATTAAATGACTTAATAAATACATAGCAATTAGAGCACTACCTGATACATTGTTAAGTATTTAGTGTTAGCTATAATAAGATGTTTTCAAGATTTTAATATTTCATTTGGAAAAACACTTACGTTCAAGATTGATGTAGTTAATATTTAATTGAATTCATTTTTACTATGCTTAACTGATAAGTGAAGTCTAGGTATATAATGTCAAATAAGATCTATATGATATATACATACATATTGCTGAGATGATAGTCACAAAAGGCTACATAGTGACCTAGAAAGGATAACTGTTCTAGGATTGAGCTAGTCCAACAAGAGACCATGTTGAAATGTGTGATTCCAGTGACTTAGGAAATTTGCAAGTATCTTGATAACTTGAAATTTGGTGATGTGATCACCTTTGTTGATGAGTGGAAGGAAAGAGCATGTTGCCTCTGAGCATATGGTCTCCTATAGTGTTTTCTCAATTTATAGTTTAACATTGGTCATTGGGATAATCTAACTAATTGTTAATGTTTCATTTGCATATTTATCAAGTTACCTTTGATTTGTGGCTCATTTTTCCATAAGGACTATAATAGGGGTGAAATGGTCCGGGCTTCTTGGCATTAATAAATTCACACCTGTTCTGCAAAAGGAATTGCTCAGAATTAATTGTCACCCGTAAGCTGTTAGCCTAAGCCATTCTCTTTGAAAAACGGAGTGAAAACAAATACTATCTTTTTCTTCTTTATTCTACTGTGTTTCACATGCCATATGACAGTTCAGATAAGAAATCAAAATTACTGAGATAAAGTCATTATTCCTAACCAAAAATTTAATAGGAGGTGGAATCAATCACTCATATTTTGTTAAAGTAATTGTTATATGTAGTTTCTGGTGCATACATAGTTGTTGGATGGAAAAATAAATATAACAAAAGCATTATTTTGAATGAGGCTTGCTCTTATTTCTTTGGGCCCCAAAGATTTATTTACTTAAAATAGTTTTTAATTTGTGTGTGTGTGTCTCAAGGCCACAGAAAGCGAGGCTGGTGATATGGACCTGAGTGGGTTGCCAGAAACAGCAGTGGATTCCGAGGACGATGACGATGAAGAAGACATTGAGAGAGCATCAGATCCTCTGATGAGTAGGGACATTGTGAGAGACTGCCTGGAGAAGGACCCAATTGACCGGACAGATGATGACATTGGTAAGCTTGAACAGTAAAATGAATCTAAGAGCAATTAAAAATATTTAGTGGTAAAATTGTGTGATGAAATAAGAGCCCAAGACTAGTAGACTTTTAAAAATCATTAATTTAGTAATTTCCTTTGTATAAACAATAGTATTTGTTGGACAAAAATTGGAAAAAATCAGGTTTACTCAGTCTTACCTTCAGGAATCTACAAATAATAACGTGAATGAAACTTCTTAATCAACTCTTTCCACATAAACCCTTTCTTAAGCTTAGTTTATGACGAAAAGAAAAAAGTTAAAATGAGACTTCCAAGCAATATTACTTCTATTAATTTCCTCGTGAGCCCTATTTTATTAAGCTCATGTTTTCTGTATGTAAACATAAAGGCAGTTGGTAAAATTGTCATAATGAATTTGCTTCTACTCTGGTTTCATATGAAGACTCCAGTGGGTGGAAGGAGAGCAAAATGTCAGGTTAGTGGCATATAGGCTGTGTGATGGTTGAGACTTTTTTTCTTTTGCTGTTTTTGTTCTTTTTTTTTTTTTAATTTTTATTTTCTGTTCAGGAGTACAAGTGCAGGTCTCTTACATAGGAAAGCCTGTGTCATGGGGGTTTGTTGTACAGATTATTTCATCACCCAGGTTTTAAGCCTAGTACCCACTGGTAATTTTTCCTGAACTTCCTCCTGCTCCCACCCGCTAACCTTCCGAAAGGCCCCAGTGTGTGTTATTCCCCTCTGTGTGTTCATGTGTTCTCATCATTTAGCTCCCACTTACAGGTTCTGTTCCTCTGTTAGTTTGCTAAGGATAATGGCCTCCAATTCCATCCATGTCCCTGCAAAAGACATGGTCTTGTTCTTTTTGTGGCTGTGTTGTATTCCCTGGTGTACATGTAGCACATTTTCTTTATCCAGTCTATAAATGATGGAAATTTAGGTTGATTCCATGTCTTTGCTATTGTGAATTGTGCTGCAGTGACTTCAAGTGTACCCAGAGGTTAAAAATTTAAGTAGCTGGCCAGACACGGTGGCTCAAGCCTGTAATCCCAGCACTTTGGGAGGCCGAGATGGGCGGATCATGAGGTCAGGAGATCGAGATTATCCTGGCCAACATGGTGAAACCCCGTCTCTACTAAAAAAAAACAAACGAAAAAAAAAAAAAAAAACAAAAAAAAAACTAGCTGGGCGAGGTGGCGGGCGCCTGTAGTCCCAGCTACTCAGGAGGCTGAGGCAGGAGAATGGCATGAACCCGGAAGGCGGAGCTTGCAGTGAGCTGAGATCCGGCCACTGCACTCCAGCCTGGGCGACAGAGCGAGACTCCGTCTCAAAAAAAAAAAAAAAAATTTAAGTAGCTTTATATCGACCTTTCTCTCGTAGCAAGAGTTGGTTGTGTAGTAATTGTTTTGGGTTTGAGTATGCATCCCAGACTCTGGCTTGTTTCTTAGAGCACTGGAAATGAGAACAACTTCCATTGAGAGTCATCCTTCTGTGAGAGTTCCAGGTCCATAGCCACCCTTGCCTGAGCCTCGCTCATCTGTTGTACCACTCCCCCAACTCTTGGGCCAATACATATTTGAAGAGCAATTAAATGAACTGAATATGTTGGAATTAGATATAGGATGGTGTGGAGTGGCTTGTTGCATGAGTTTGAGTGACACAAACATGTATGAGGAAAAACTTTCACCATTTCAGCTATGTGCATATTCTAGAAAATTAAAGGCAAAAAAAAAAAAAAAAAAAACCACAAAACCTTAGATTAGACATTCAAAATTTAATTGAAATAATTTATGGGAATTGTTAACTCTTTATAGATGAATATTATATGGTAATTATTATTTATTCATTCAGCTAATGTGGGTGCGTGAGCACCTTCTATGTACCAAGCAGTTTTCTAGGTCCTGGCAACTCACTCAGTGCTGAACAAGGGCAAAAGTCCTTGTTCGTTGCAGTCTATTAGGGGAGACACGTGATCAGCAAGTGAACAAGTAAAATCCATTGCAGGCAGTGAGTGCAGTGAAGAAGAGTAAAGTAGAGGCTGGGCTGATGGAAGCAGGGTAGTGGCCTGAGTGAAATGGTTCTGTTTCACCCCCTGAAGACTTAGGTTTGTACTTTTCCTGTTTCTGATACCGCATGTTGATCTGATTTACAATTTCTAAAAATGGGGTTTCACTCTCCAATTCCCTGTTCACTTTCTTGGGTCCGATACCACATGTTCAGCTGATTTCCAGTGTCCAAAAGTGTGTTTCACGTTCTCCCTCTTTGCCCTTGCCAATTTCTTTCTTTTTAATCCCCTGTAGTTTTAAAGAAGTAAATTGGAAGTGTGTTCAATTTACTATTTCAATTCAGAATCTTTGTTCATAGGTGCTTTTAAAAAAAAAACAAGTGAAACATTGCTTATGAATAGATTGATTTGGAAGTTGCCATTTTATAAACTAATCTATCTTTTTTGAATCTGTTCATTTTAAAATAGTTGTGGAAGAAAATGCTGGTTATTAAAATACATATCTGTCATTCCTGGAAATTTAAGACTTTCAGTTGATAGCTGAGAAGCCCTCTCTCCCAGAATCTCTAGAAAGCAGCAGCCACGGTGATTCCTACAAATAAATAAAAAGCCATCTTTAAAAAAAAAAAAAGTGCTTGTCAATATAATTCCTACAGGGAGTAGCATTTATCTGAATACCAGTTTACTTGGAAGCAGTTATAATTATCATGCTTGCAGCTATGAAATATACATTTATTTAAAGCAATAAATCACTAACATTAAACAAGTCCTAAAGGGTGTTGTTTGTCCTTGAAAGATTTTGTATTCTATTTTCCTGAAAATAAAATGTGTGAGAACTGCTTAGCTCTTGTTAAATGCACCTCATCCTCCAGGATTTAGTTAAAATAGACACCCTTTATATAAAATACAAACATCTGTATGATTCATGTTTTAGCTTCCTCTTCTCGTGCAAAAAAGGGAGAGATTATGTCCACGTGCATGCACGTGAGTGTATGCGTGAGTGTTTAAGGTGAATCAAATGAAATTGCTAATATTTGAACATATTTTTGTGAGCTGCAGGAAGAAAAAAATTCCCTTTGGGTTCTGCTAGATTTCTTGGGTATAGTTTTGTTTCAGTACTTTGAAGGAAGGGACTGTATCATATTAATTTTGCCCTGGAACTCATAACTTTGTAGGTACTCCATTATTGAATAGTTGTGAAAAATTTTTTTTTGTTTTGAGAGCTTGCCACAGTAAAGTAGAAGACTACTTCGATCTCTTTTACAAACCCCAGGTTTTTTAAAAAAAATTAATAAAAGGTTTTATATAAAATTGTATCAAGCAAACCAGGATAAGCTAATTTTCTGAATTGGCTTCGGCTTCTGATATCTGTAAGTTAATTATTTTTGGTTGTTTTTTTTTAATGGTACATTGTAAATAAAATGTTGTTAAAGCTTTATATTTTTCCATAAACATTAGATAGGTCATAATAGTGTATCATTCTAATAGGTAAGTGTATAATTCTATAGATTGTTCTAAGAAATACAAAAGAAAATTGTCCTGTTTCTCCCATCTGTGGCTTCTTTTCATGTGTCCTGAGGATTTTCCTACTATCCATCCCAGGCTCTGAATCCTTGGCTACCCTAAGCCCTTTTAAGTCTGTATGATACCTGTGTCATTGTCAGAGTTTTGAGCCCCCTGTAGCAGGAGTCTCCACCCCTGAGCCACAGACTGGTACTGGTCCCTGGCCTGTTAGGAACTAGGCCGCACAGCAGGAGGTGAGCAAAAGGTGAGGGAGCATTACCACCTGGGCTCCACCTCCTGTCAGATCAGTGGCGGCATTAGTCTCGTAAGAGTGCAAACCCTACTGTGAACTGCATATGCAAGGGTTCTAGGTTGTGCACTCCTTATGAGACTTTAGTGCTTGATAATCTGAGGCGGAACAATTTCATCCCGAAACTATCCCCCCCACCGCACCCACAGAGAGTTGTCTTTCATGAAACCTGCCCCTGGTGCCAAAAAGGTTGGAGACTGCTGCCATTTATATATATATATATGATTGGTTATAAAATAGTTCTTTATTTTTAAAAATTGCTCCAATCATCTAGTATAATATAGCATGGAAATTATCTAAAAACCAGTGATACCATTATTGAATCCTTGAAATCTTAAAAGTCTTAGATGCCATCTGGTTTAGCATTTATGTATTTCTGGTTTTTCAGCTGAGCCTGGATAATTAGGTACATTTACTATTTGATCTTTCTGTCTCCTTTATTCTTGTAATATATCATACACAGATATCTTCTAGCCTGTGGTGTTTTTTTTTAATGCTGGTCACTACTCATATATCACAAATTAAACTCATGACCCACTGATAGGTTAAGAGTCTACCAAAAAGCAAACAATACGTCTACACAAAGCACTTTAAAATTATTACAACAAATACTTGTGAAGGTACTTTGTATTTTCTTCCCACTTTTTATTCTCTGATCATATATGTGGTAATTATTTGACTTCTATTATTGTCTAAATAGATACTAAATTCAAAACATTTCTGACAATTTCTGGCCCACATTTTTCTTAAACCCACAAATCTTTGCTTGTCCAAAGAAATTTAGCAAATACAAGGGTTGGGAAAAAGTAAAATGCATGGTCTATAGGTAATAGTGTCATAGTTTATGGTGAGGGGTGAGGGATGAAGGCTAAAGAAAACAGAGGCTGGAAACTGCAGAGTTAATTGGGATGTGCTTCAGAGGACCATGACTTGTTCATTTGCCTTTATAATTCAAATCAAAAGGTCAGTACATTGGTAAAACAATGATTCCTGCCTCCCATATATGATAGATATGGGTCATCTCTTGCAATGGTATTCAGAATTGCTTTACTGCTTCTCCAGGAATAAATACATTTTATGGTACAGCACAGACACTCCTACTCATTCCAGAAATAAAAGTTTCATGAAACAGAACGTATTCTTTCTATAACTGATGTGCTTTGATAGTTTAACTTCTTTTTAAAAAAATACTGGTAGCAAAAGTAAAGTGATTTCCTGACACATAAATCTGAGTCAGTTTGCGCAGCACTGTCTTATTGGACAGAATCTTTGGGTACACCTGTCATTATCATTTTGCTTATTGCCAGAGCCCCCCTGTGTAATGAAAAGTCTTATATAGGAGGGATGACATAGAGTCCAATCAGAACATGCCATTGCCCAACTGGACCAGAGAAAACCACTGAAGTCTGTCCTTCCAGAAATGTTGTATCTGGGAAAATATATTCACAGAATATATTTTTCTGTTGTGCTTTGTTTTAGTAATTAACAAACTGTATCCAACAACATAAAATTTGTCACTAAAGCTTAACAGATAAAAGGAATGTACATAGGAAATGTTTGCTTATGTACAAGAAACATCTAGTATAATTTCTATTTAGCCGAAAGTTTGAATGATGTCATGACTATTATAATAATGACAGTAATAGCAGTTCTCATTTATTATTTACTCTGTGCATATGCAAGGGTTCTAGGTTGTGCACTCCTTATGAGACTTTAGTGCTTGATAATCTGAGGCGGAACAGATTAGATTAGACGACTTTTATCGTCTTTACTGCATTTTATTCTCACAGCTATCCAGTAAAACAGATACTGTATTTTTCTTTTTAAATGAGAAAACTATGCCTTAGGGAAATTGATCAACTTGCCCAAAGTAATACAACTAGTAACCATTTAAATGTCTGATGTACACCCTGTGCTCTTTACCACTGCCTTTAAAGTCCAGCAGGACCTTGGAAGCAGATGGTCTTGAATCATGTCACTGCCACGGTTTTTTTTGTTTTTGTTTTTGTTTTTTTAAGAGACAGAGTTCCTTTCACCCAGGATGGAGTGCATTGTCACAATCACAGTTCATTATAACCTGAAACTCTTGGGCTCAAGCAATCCTCCCACCTCAGCCTCCTGAGTAGCTGGGACTATAGGCACACACCACCACACGTGGCTAATTTATTAAATCTTTTGTAGAGATAGGATCTTGCCAGATTGCTCAGGCCGATCTTAAACTCCTGGCCTCAAGCAATCCTCCTGCCTCAGCCTTCCAAAATGTTGGGATTATAGGCACGAGCCACTGCGCCTGGTCTTGTCATCTCTTAATTATATGATGCTGATGCTGAGCCTTGGTTTCCTCCCTGTGAAATGAAAAAGAAAACGCACTTCACAAAGCCATGGTGAGGAGTAAGGAAAGAACTTAGTGTGTAATTAGTAAAGGTACTGAATGATGAGAAAACACAGGACTTTTAAAAATAGAAAACCCAGGACTTGAAGAGACTGTGACATCAACAGCTAGAACCATACTAAGGTGTAAGCTGTTTCTCCACAGTATCCCCACAGGAAGGAAGAGCGATCAAATGTCCTTTTTTGCCAACTTGTGGGCTAAAAAATGGTATATCAGTTTTCATTTTCATTTATATCATGTTGTTAATTTTTTAATTGATCATTTTTTATAGATTTGATCCATGGAAAATATTCCTTAGAATGTTTGAATTAAATATAGTTATTTCTGCTGACTATTGTAGGCATCCACCTGCCCAAAAGACACGGGAATGGACCAACTGACTTGTTGGAGAATTCTCAGAGCCACCTTTCATTTTCACTCGTGTGATAATAAGCCTTGTATCTCATTTACAATTGAAATTTCCCATTTGAAGTTTAGTAATGTCTTTAGTGGCGTTAGAACTGGAGTTACAGTGTAAACTGTTGCCTCTAATTCAACAACTAAGTATCATCATTTCCACAGTGACAGAATTCTTTGTGTACCTGCAAGAAATTCAACTAGTGTTAAAATACTTGAGATGTATTTTCAATAAGCAACGTTGTAGGGCATTTAAAAGAAAGGAATCTAAAGCCTTCTTTTGAACACTTGTTTTAATAAAAGTCGTAGTTTTTATAAAGTATGTCTTTTGCTTTTCAGAACAACTCTTGGAATTTATGCACCAGTTGCCTGCTTTTGCCAATATGACGATGTCGGTGAGGCGAGAACTCTGTGCCGTGATGGTGTTCGCAGTGGTGGAAAGAGCAGGGACCATAGTGTTAAATGACGGTGAAGAGGTGATTAGCTATTCTTACCACTTAAAAAGTTTCTTCTTAAAGATATCTCAATACAGCAATTGAACAAAACCCCAATTCTTACTTTTTCCTTTTTAATACCCAACAACAGTAAGTTTGAATAAATCAAGAATTATGGTACACCTGTTATGTCACTGTATTAGTCCATTTTCACACTGTTGATAAAGACATGCCTGAGACTGGGAAGAAAAAGAGGTTTTAATTGGACTTACAGTTCCACATGACTGGGGAGGCCTCAGAATCATGGCAGGAGGTGAAAGGCACTTCTTACATGGCAGCAGCAAGAGGAAAAATGAGGAAGATGCAAAAGCAGAAACCCCTGATAAAACCATCAGATCTCGTGAGACTTATTCAGTACCATGAGAACAGTGTAGGGGAAACCACCCTCATGATTCAAATTATCTCCCACCGGGTCCCTCCCACAACACATGGAAATTATGGGAGTATAACTCAAATGAGATTTGAGTGGGGGCACAGAGCCAAACCGTATGAGTCACTATATTCCAAATCCATTATATTTCCCATTATTTGCAGAATTTCATATGCAAATAGAAAGGTTTTGATATATTAACTTTTCAGTTTTTGCATCTTAAATGTTCGTAAATTTAATGCCTTTTTTCAGACAAAATGATATTGAAGCAATGATGATCATTTTGTCTGCATGAGCTTTGGGGGACAGAGAAATTTTTTTCCTTGTGTCATTTTAGAGAAGAATATCCAAAGTCAAACTAAAAGGGCATTATGATACGCGTTCTGTGCTAGGCATATGGAAATATGTCGATATGTGGCTGTGTTTTATTCCTTTTTCTGTGAACTTGTTAAACAGTAAACTAGAGTTACTTGTTTTATCTCCAAAATGGAAGATCTGCTCATTCATTTTTAGGGACCATACTAGCACCTTCAGCTGTATGATCATGATGTTACTTTCTGCTTTGTCTTTATTTTTTTGGATTAGCTGGACTCCTGGTCAGTGATTCTCAATGGATCTGTGGAAGTGACTTATCCAGATGGAAAAGCAGAAATACTATGTATGGGAAATAGTTTTGGTGTCTCTCCTACCATGGACAAAGAATACATGAAAGGAGTGATGAGAACAAAGGTGGATGACTGCCAGGTATAAAATATATCATTAAAAGTATATATTTTATTCTTAATAAAGAACACTTATATGCCATTGTGATGAGATTTTTCTCCCTATATAAATATCTTACAAATAAATTTTTTCTTTTTGAGACAGAGTATTGTTCTGTTACCCAGGCTGGAGTGCAGTGGCACGATCTCGGCTCACTGCAACCTCAGCTTCCTGGATTCTAGTGATTCCCCTGCTTCGCCTCCCGAGTAGCTGGGATTACAGGCACTCACCACCACACCCAGCTAATTTTGTTTTTTTTTTTATTTTTTGGAGATAGAGTCTCACTGTGTCTTCCAGGCTGGAGTGCAGTGGTGAGATCTCAGCTAACTGCAACCTCCACCACCCGGGTTCAAGCGATTCTCCTGCCTCAGCCTGCCGAGCAGCTGGGACTACAGGTGCGCACCACCATGCCCACCTAATATTTGTGTTTGTAGTAGAGATGGGGTTTCACCACATTGGCCAGGCTCGTCTCGAACTCCTGACCTCATGATCCACCTGCCTCAGCCTCCCAAAGTGCTAGGATTACAGGCATGAGCCACCACACCTGGCCTTTTTGTATTTTTAGTAGAGATGGGGTCTTGCCATGTTGGCCAGGCTGGTCTTAAACTCCTGACCTCAAGTGATCCACCGCCTCAGCCTCCCAAAGTGCTGGGATTACAAACGTGAGCCACCATGCCTGGCACCAATAAAATTTTAATGTGGAACTATTACTTTTAGTCTTATAACACTGCAGAAAAGTAAAAATTAATCTCCGTTAAAGTTACTTGAACTGCACAGAACTATGAGCTCGATTAAAAAAAAAAGTGATTGCCATCAGTAATTAATAATCTCATCAAAATATGAAAGTAAAATGCACATTATGAAGTAAATATATTAATAAAAGTGATAAGGTATAGTTATGCAGTGTTGTTATTTAAATATATGTAAGAAATTGATTTTAGAAGTGTCACGGAAATTAATCATAGTGTGAATCAGTAGAATGACTTGCTAGTTAAATAATAGCTAATAAAAAGAAAATACTTGATAGCAAAAGAGAAATAGTATCAGTATTGATATTTTATTAATATTTATTATTTAAAAGCATTTAATAATCGACTAGAGAAAATACTAAGGCCAAATGTGAAACTAGATTGATTTAACTGGCAACCAGCATATTACAGAGAAATACATTTAAGATGCTTTTGATATTATTAGGTGTTTATAATTTATGACTTCTAAAAGGATTTGTCTCTGAAACAAAACTAAATGTAAACAACCAAATGATGTGACTTAGACTAATTAAGTGTCATTGTATTTATTAGTCTGCAGTTTGAAAAACCTCTGAATATAGTTTATTTTAAAATAACATAATTGAATTTTTGTAGTGCCCGGTCAGTGTAAAATGGTATCACTCATTTAAATATTCATTTTAAGCATTTTACTTACTAAAAAGGAAAATGACCATGGCTATACATAAAATTATCTATAGAATCTAAATAATTCCACCAGCTAATTCCTTCCATGAGCACCAAAGAGGAAAAAAAAATAAGGCTATGAATTCAGTGTTTTAAATATGTAATGCCAGAAATGCATTCTAAATATATTTACTTCCCAATTATTTTGTATAGTAGAGGAAAACAAAATGGTATAAGAGAGGAAAACAAAATGGCTATTTCTCAGTTGTGTGGTATAATAGAGGAAAACAAATGGTAAATATTGAAGTCTTTATTTAGGAGTGATGAGAACAAAGGTGGATGACTGCCAGGTATAAAATATATCATTAAAAGTATGTATTTTATTCTTAATAAAGAGCACTTATATGCCATTGTGATGAGATTTTTCTCCCTATATAAATTGTTCTGTAATTTCAGCTCTGTAATTTTACTCTTGGAAAAAAAAAAAAAAAAAAAAAA
>NW_016820247.1:355056-359866 GCF_001698545.2 Rhinopithecus bieti | reverse complement strand
TTTTTTGAGACGGAGTCTTGCTCTGTCACCCAGGCTGGAGAGCTGTGGCCGGATCTCAGCTCACTGCAAGCTCCGCCCCCCGGGTTTACGCCATTCTCCTGCCTCAGCCTCCCGAGTAGCTGGGACTACAGGCGCCCGCCACCTCGCCCGGCTAGTTTTTTTTTTGTATTTTTTAGTAGAGACGGGGTTTCACCATATTAGCGAGGATGGTCTCGATCTCCTGACCTTGTGATCCGCCCGTCTCGGCCTCCCAAAGTGCTGGGATTACAGGCTTGAGCCACCGCGCCCGGCCAGGAATATGTTAAATCAGGGATTTCGTTCCTGTACTTCCATTGACCCATCTGCTCAGGCCTAGCGTTTTATCCCTAACGAATTCCTTAAACAGGGATGGAGAATGAATTTTGGCAGTTTAATGTAAGTGCTTGCTTGGGATACCATTTTAAGGTAGTTCTGTTAAAATGTCATATATCTGTCAGAAAATACAAATGTTAATTCATCTCCTTGTTGAGAGAGGTAAAGGAAACGGTGAGAACCATATTTTTATTCATGCATAAAATAGCCTCTGTGAGTTTCTGTTATTTTACTGATCATATTGTAGGGAAGCAAGTTATTGAGTGAAATGAACAAAAATGATGCTATCTTTACCAAGAAAAAACAACTTTGTATAGGCTTTGTCATCATTATCTTATGTTTCAGGGAATTTCAAAATGAATATTGGTTTCTGTAGTAAGATGGTTGAGCTCATGTTAAGCCTAAGAACACAATGATGAATGGATTAAATTTAAGATTTATTTGTTTGGATCCTATGACATGGTCAAGCTCTTGTTTTGCTCTGGGTCCCTTCTTTGTATTCTCTTCCAGTTCTCCCTCTTCAGTGTCTATTCTTACTCCCTGTCTGGTATGAAAGGACAAAGTTCAGAGCTTGATACACACACCCTATGGTACTAGGCAATTGGTAATGGTTTTCCATTACCCACATATACCTCTTTCTTTTCTTTTTCACTTCTTCTGTTTCCCTTTCTTCATTTCCTCTTTTACCCTCTTACTCCCTTTATTCTTCTCCACTGCCTGTGTCTTAGGCCTGCCAGTGACACCCAGGCATTGCTTAGCCCTGCCCTCCACCCTTCAAGTGGGGAATGAACACTTGGATACCTATGTGAACAATTTGGTATGAATTTCCCTCACAGACTGCAAAGTGCCAGTTTAAATAGATCCAACCTCTTAAAGCAAATCTATGTTAGATTCACCTCTTCCTGGAATCATAGGCACTAATAGCACTTAGAATGTAAGAAGCAGTTTTGGATGAGAAAACAGTTTGTTGTGGATAAATTGAAAATTGATTACACTATATTTGGATTGAAGTTTAATTTTATTTCATTCATCATCTGTAATGTTTTACTTAAATACAAATTATAATGTCATGCCCAAAGGAAAATAATCCTATGATATAAACTGCCATTGACTTTAAGTGAATTCTTATTTGAATTTTTATTTCATACCAGGGTACTGAGATCATATAGTACTTTCATGGGCTTACAGCAATCTGAATCCCATGAGATTTACAGAAACCTAAAACCTCAGTGAAGCAATTCAGAGATTTTCTGAACAGGTGCGGTGGCTCATGCCTGTAATCTCAGCATTTTGGGAGGCCGAGGCAGCCAGATCGTGAGGTCAGGAGTTCGAGACCAGCCTGGTGAAATCCCATCTCTACTAAAAATACAAAAAATTAGCTGGGCATGGTTGTCCACGCCTGTAATCCCAGCTACTTGGGAGGCTGAGGCAGGAGAATCACTTGAACCCAGGAGCTGGAGGTTGCAGTGAGCCGAGATCACACCACTGCACTCCAGCCTGGGCGCTAGAGTGAGATTCTCTCAAAAAAAAAAAAATTTTTTTTTTCAAAGATTTTCAACTGACTTCATCGTATTAGTTAAAATTAAATGTTACCTGTGAATTTCGTGTTAGATCTATAAATTTGTTATAGCAAAAATAAGTTGCTTGTTGAAAAAAGATAAATATATTTCATGTAAAATGTGTTTCTTTTTTCAGGTGCCAGTTTCTATATGACCATATTAGAAATTCCAGTTTGGGATTTTTTTTTTTTTTTTCCTTTCTGGATGGTAATTTCAAGCACTTGCTACAGAATAAATGCCAAAATGTTCTTGTCTTAGACACTAAGAATTTCAAATCAGAATGTATTCTAATTTAAAAAAAAGTCTTGTAGTCACAGATTATATTTTGTACATTTCCCTCTTCAAAACATTTTTCCCTTATATCTACTCTTTATTCAGTTGAATTCAGGGATGTAATTTCTTGTTTTCGAAGATAAATGAGAAAATGAGTATTTTTAATTACTGTTCTCTAAAACTGCAGCACAAAAAAGAACCACCTCGAATGATTTCGAAATAAAACCATTCTAAATCTCTTCTATGTATTGGGATGATTTTGCTGCTGTGTACAAAGAAATAAAATATTTTTTAGATAAGAAACTAAGGATCATATACTTTGAAACATTATACACCTGTGGTCAGTGTTAAGGAAATTGCTCAGAAATAATGTTAACAGTTTATTTATAAAATTAGTGTGGGCCAGGCGTGGTGGCTCAAGCCTGTAATCCCAGCACTTTGGGAGGCCGAGACGGGCAGATCACGAGGTCAGGAGATCGAGACCATCCTGGCTAACATGGCGAAACCCCGTCTCTACTAAAAAATACAAAAAACTAGCCAGGCGAGGTGGCGGGCGCCTGTAGTCCCAGCTACTTGGGAGCCTGAGGCAGGAGAATGGCGTAAACCCGGGAGGCAGAGCTTGCAGTGAGCTGAGATCCGGCCACAGCACTCCAGCCTGGGTGACAGAGCGAGACTCCATCTCAAAAAAAAATAAATAAATAAAAAATAAAATAAAATAAAATTAGTGTGATACTATGAGCAATATTTTAAAATGTAGTATCAGAGCTCTAAAAGTATTTTAATATAATTAAAGTATACATAATTACTAGTACAAAAAAAGCCTATATCTTTTGATTTTAACTTTTGCTTCAAAATGCGTAATAGAAAAACTAGTGAGATTAGCCAACTCTGGGAGAAACATGATGCTGCAATATGCTGTTCCTCTTAAAAACTGCTGCTTCTACTTAAAATCTATTGGTTATGCAGAAAGCATGAAACATATAGAAAGATATTAAAATGAAAGTCTCTCATAATTTGCATTGCTCAGAAATAATATTAACAGTTTATTTCCCTCCAAGATTTTGATGTGCATGTGTAATTTATTTTAAAGTGGCCGGCATGTAGTTATGAGACATCGGGCTGTTTACTCATCTGTACAATGAGGATAATAGCACCTTCCTCATGGTTTGATTAGGAGGATGAATTGAAAAAGTTCCATAAGGCTGCCACAGTGTGATGGTGATGGTGGTGATGATGAAGATGTCATTATGATTATCATAATACTTAGTATAGTATCTTTTTTAAAAATTCATATGAGCAATATAAAAAGAATAATGTATTATCAGAGCTCTAAATGCCTTATGAAATCATGATTTCAAGTGGTTGTATCATATCTTATCTTGTTTACAATATAATTTTAACCACCTCCTTTTTCATCTTCTTCACATGAAAGGAGAAAAAGAAATACCATGCTTCTTTCCATTTCCAAATGATCTCTTGTCTCCTCACTAACCTCTAGTTAATTTCTATAATAAGTGATTTCTATCATTCATTCTTAACTTTCTTTAAAACTTGTAAGAAATGTAATTTCTTAAGTGGTTTGCCCTAAGCTCTGAAATTTTTTATATTTGGGGTCAGGGAGAGTAATGACTTAATATGCAGATTTTTAACTTTAAGAGCAAGGATTACCCTTAATACCAGTTATAAGGATAATGGTTTGAGCTATAACACATATGTGGTTTGTGTTTTGACCTTCTTTGAACAAGCTTTCTAAAATGGTGTATCATCAATATAATTAGCAAATATGTCTACTCCATAGGTATTTTTGAGTGTCTGTATCTTTCATTAAAATCATTCTTATTCAAAATTGTTGCTTTTCAAATTCTTTTAATTCATTAAATGATAATTAAGTTTTTACATCTATTCTCCTGCAGTTCCACTCCCCCCACTGCAATGTTTTTTAACTGTGAAAGAAGCATGAAAAGCTATCTTCTAATTTTATCTTTTGGTTTTAAAATTGTTAGGATTTTGAATGTAAAATACATATAAATACTCTAAAATGAAACTTTTCTTGACCAAGGAAGAAATACATTAAAAGTAGAGAAGTCTGATTAAGGTTCATTACAGCATTAATTTAGAAAGTATGGGAAAGACAGGGAAAAATGTCAGTTTTAAATAATTAAAACACTGAATTATTAGTACTGCTAAGTCTTTTACAAGCACTTTATCATTAACATGTGACTTATGTTTTATTCCAGTTTGTCTGCATAGCCCAGCAAGATTACTGCCGTATTCTCAACCAAGTAGAAAAGAACATGCAAAAAGTTGAAGAGGAAGGAGAGATTGTTATGGTGAAAGAACACCGAGAACTTGATCGAACTGGAACAAGAAAGGGACACATTGTCATCAAGGTAGGACGCAGGACCACTCCTACTTCCCAAGGGAAGGAATTTTTTTGGTAGTATTGGTTGTGGCAGTTTAGAATTTTTTTCATTTTTAAGCCTATCTCTTAAAGGTTATCAGTTGTGAAAAGTCTTTAGGTATGATCTCCTGATGAATAGCAGTTTCATTTATTGTTAACTGTGTTACTACCCAATTCATTTTATGTTGAATGTTTGAAATCCCAGTACTATATAAATGTTACATAT
>NW_016820247.1:349695-354670 GCF_001698545.2 Rhinopithecus bieti | reverse complement strand
CCATGTGTGTGTGTGTGTGTGTATATATATATATATATATATATATATATATAGTAATTAAACCTTTTCTTTGTTACAGGGTACCTCAGAAAGGTTAACAATGCATTTGGTAGAAGAGCATTCAGTAGTAGATCCAACATTCATAGAAGACTTTCTGTTGACCTACAGGACTTTTCTTTCTAGCCCAATGGAAGTGGGCAAAAAGTTATTGGAGTGGTTTAATGACCCGAGCCTCAGGGATAAGGTTGGAAATATATTCTATTTTGGTTCTTAAGTATGAAACGTTAAAATGTAAACATGTAAATATTTGTCACAGCAATTATGTCCAGATTAACGTAATGAAATAGGAGAATGTACTTCTTAAGCAAAAAAAAAAAAACAAAAGGTGATACAAAATATTAGTTCTGACTTAGAAATATGAACAAAATATTAGTTCAGTCTTCTTTAAATACAAGGGCCAATAAATTGGCCACCAAATGTTTAAACATTTTTTAAGTTCTGTTGGGAGTGTGTTAAAACATAATCAAACATCTGGATTCCATAGGAATCTGCATTTTCTAGTTTGGTAGTCAGTGTACACCAGATAAAAGTTACAGTTTTTAAATTGGCACCAAAGCAGCATTTTATGGCAGTCATCACTCTCTGTAGGCCCCAGGATTATAATTCTAAGGAAACCATCTAGAGCCCTTGAGAGCTCTAAGGCCAGATTGGGTGATAAACTATATTATCTTATCTCCTTCCTTTTATATTCTGTACCCTTACGGAGCTTTCTAGGCTTAATAGCATTGATTCTCTTTGTCTAGTCTGTTCTTCTACCTTTACTTTCTAGTTTCTGTCTTTTGTGTTAGCTGATTTTTGTTTTATTACACCTTTGCTTTTATTTTGATCTGTTTCAAATGCATTTTGAAAGTTAGACAAGTTTTAGGTTAAATACCCTCACAGACTCAGAACCTTTCCTGGCAAAGCAACATGAAGTCTATAGTCAAAGTAGAAATAATTCATTTTCAGAGGGTCATCCTCATTGAAGATTTTATTGTTAATTTATTTTCCTATTTATTATTATTAGGTAAAGTGTTTGAAAATTGGATATTTTTTCTGGAATGACATTAATCACATTTTGGCACCAAAAGGACACTTACTGAAAATAATTGACTTTTCAGGTTACACGGGTAGTATTATTGTGGGTAAATAATCACTTCAATGACTTTGAAGGAGATCCTGCAATGACTCGATTTTAGAAGAATTTGAAAACAATCTGGAAAGAGAGGTAATATTTGTGTGTTTTTTTTTTTTTAAGATCAGCCTAAAGTTCATTTTATTCAGCCTGGTTTTGAGTTGACACTACTGTTTCTGAACTCTTACAGAAAATGGGTGGACACCTAAGGCTGTTGAATATCGCATGTGCTGCTAAAGCAAAAAGAAGATTGATGACGTTGACAAAACCATCCCGAGAAGCTCCTTTGCCTTTTATCTTACTTGGAGGCTCCGAGAAGGGATTTGGAATCTTTGTTGACAGTGTAGATTCAGGTAGCAAAGCAACTGAAGCAGGCTTGAAACGGGGGGATCAGGTATGCTATTTCTAAACTCAGATTTAAGGGTGAATTTTGGTGTCTGTTTTTTTTTTTTTCCAGTCAGTTTTGATACATTAATTTTATAATTTCATTTTTAGATATTAGAAGTAAATGGCCAAAACTTTGAAAACATTCAGCTGTCAAAAGCCATGGAAATTCTTAGAAATAACACACATTTATCTATCACTGTGAAAACCAATTTATTTGGTAAGTATTTGGCATACTTTTCGTTTTCTCCTTTTGGCCTTTTTTTCCAGTATTTCAAACATCATAAGAAAGCATATATGGTAAAAGCATAGATTTGATCTAAATAAAAAGCTACTGACTTGACCATAAAATATATTTTGAATCTGTGTCTTTATTGATAACTGAAATATTTTATTGATAAATACGAAAATACCCATAAAGAGTGTACTACTCTTTTTAAACTTATTTTGATAGAGCAACATACTAAGCAGATTTGGCGTCATTCATTTACTGTGTGGTATTGTTTTTCTGCAGGTTTGCAGTTTTGATAACTGAAGTCTGTATTTCTCATGTATTTCCAAGTTCCACAATTGCCTTAGAATTGTTCTGATATCTTCTAATTGCCATTATGTGGTGTTTCTGTTTTCATTTATTTTAGTATTTAAAGAACTTCTAACAAGACTGTCAGAAGAGAAAAGAAATGGTGCCCCCCACCTTCCTAAAATTGGTGACATCAAAAAGGCCAGTCGCTACTCCATTCCAGATCTTGCTGTAGATGTAGAACAGGTGATAGGACTTGAAAAAGTGAATAAAAAAAGTAAAGCCAACACTGTTGGAGGAAGGAACAAGCTGAAAAAGATACTCGACAAGACTCGGATCAGTATCTTGCCACAGAAACCATACAAGTAAGCATCTGCCTACGTTTTCTGTGCATTATTTTGTTTTGTTAAAATGATATGCAAAGGTAGTGATGTAATTAATGTTTGCATGAGTCTGAAAATGTTCTAGGTTTTTATTACTGAGCTATTTTGGAAGCAGTAATTAAACAATCAAATTTGTTTTAATCTCGTTTTTGCCACTTATTTGGCCACTCCCAATCTTCTTTAAAGATAGTTTAGCATTTCCTCATTTGAACTATTTTTGGGGGGTTTGGAGTTTTGTTTTGTTTTGTTTTGTTTTTTTATTTTGAGACAGAGTCTCACTCTTATTGCCCAGGCTGGAGTGCAGTGGTGCGATCTCGGCTCACTGCAACCTCTGCCACTCGGGTTCAAGTGATTCTTCTGCTTCAGTCTCCTGAGTAGCTGGGATTACAGGCGCCTGCCACCACGCCTGGCTAATTTTTGTATTTTTGGTAGAGACCGGGTTTCACCATCTTGGCCAGGCTGGTCTTGAAATCCTGACCCCGTGATCCACCCGCCTTGGCCTCCCAAAGTGCTGGGATTACAGGTGTGAGCCACTGCGCCCAGTCGTAGGTTTGGACTTTTTAAAAGTAAGGGTGTGTTTGCCTCCTGTCTCCTCCGTGGTGATTTAGAGTTGCTTTCTCTACTATATTTTGTTTCTGGGTATCTTCTTTACCAACAGCATCTGCTCATTACCAATCAAATCATTGCTTTATCCACTTGCCACTATTCATCCCTATTATTCTCTATATTCCCCTCTCTCTTCTATTTTCAGTTATTTAATTACTGTCAGGGCATCAACAACCAAGCACAGAACTCCTTTCATTCTTCCCAGTCAACTTAGTGGTCAGAATGTCAGGTGTATTGAATTTCTTCTTGGTTATTTATTTATGCCGGGAGCTCAGCCAGGCTAGACAAAATTGCAGGTATTTCTGATGCTTTTTAAGCTTTGCTTGTTTGCTTGCTTATTTCTTCATTTTAGTTCCTTCTTGAGTCTAGGGATGTTTTATAAAACTTGATTACTGTCAGCCATTTCTCACTGTGCTACATTTAGTTATATAGTCCCCAAACTACAATGTTAGAAGAGATATACGTATAATTTCTTTCTTTGATAAATTAATGGGTCTGAAGACATGCAGTAGATACGCAGGACTCTATCAAACACTTCTTTTTCTTTTTTAAAAAAATTCCATTTCAGATCTTTTTTTAAAAAACTCCATTTCAGATAAAATTTTCATCTACAGATTAGAGAAATATGATTTAAAATATATTATTGATTGGCTGAGTTGTCCCAATTAAACTATAGAGTAATGATTGTTGGTTTTGTATCAGCTGAAGAAGTCTTCTATAGCAGAGTCCTAAGGATAAGCAGTGAGTAGTAGTTATAGACTCAATAGGATATTTATATTGAGTAAGTTTCTAAGAGACAATGGATTAGGGCACCTAACATTTACAGAAAATAAGAATCAATTTTTAAAATAGCCCTCCTTGATGAAAAGCTTATTTTTAAATAGATGAAAAGAATAAATTACCTAAATGCAGATTTTTTTAATTAATTTATTATTTCGAGGCAGAGTCTTACTCTGTCAAGCAGGTTGGAGTGCAATTGCTGGGGTCTGCTCACTGTAACCTCCATCTCCTGAGCTCAAGCAGTTCTCATTCTTTAGCCTCCTGAGTAGCTGGGATTACAGGTGTGCACCACCATGCTCAGCTAATTTTTTTTTATTTTTAGTAGAGACAAGATCTTGCTATTTGGCCAGGCTGGTCTCGAGCTCCTGTCCTCAAATGATCCACCCACCTGGGCTTCTCAAAGTGCTGGGATTACAGGCATGAGCCACCACACCGAGTCCTAAATGCAGAATTATTAACAGCACAGTAACAAAGAAAGATCTTAGAGTCATATTTGACCATGAGTTAAATAAGAACCTTTAAAAAAAAGTTGGTATGACCCTGGCAAGTATAAATAGAAATGTGACATGTAAGAACTGGGATGTAATTCATCAAAAATACTGGATGTTGGAAAGGAACACAATATGAGAATACTATGTATAATTTTGTTCTATGTGTATTTAGAAATACTCTAAAGCTAGACAAGGGAAAAGAAAAAGAATAATTAGATGTGTTGATTTTAAAACACTGAGGAAACATCTTAAATAATTTGTATTTAGGAAAATAATATGGCTCATTTAAAGATTTATCATGAAAATTATTTGAGGGGGCCGGGCGCAGTGGCTCAAGCCTGTAATCCCAGCACTTTGGGAGGCCGAGACAGGTGGATCACGAGGTCAGGAGATCGAGACCATCCTAGCTAACATGGTGAAACCCCGTCTCTACTAAAAAATACAGAAAACTAGCCGGGCGAGGTGGCGGGCGTCTGTAGTCCCAGCTACTCGGGAGGCTGAGGCAGGAGAATGGCGTGAACCCAGAAGGCGGAGCTTGCAGTGAGCTGAGATCCGGCCACTGCACTCCAGCCTGAGTAACAGAGTGAGACTCCGTCTCAAAAAAAAAAAAAAAGAAAAGAAAATTATTTGAAATCCT
>NW_016820247.1:334245-349685 GCF_001698545.2 Rhinopithecus bieti | reverse complement strand
AAAATACATTTACTTTTATTCATGATAAATATACAAAGAATTTTTTTATGTTAAAATTTGTTCTAACTAAATTTGGTTCTATGACATTAATACAGAGAAGAGGGCTTTTGAAAACATGAAAACTAATATCTTCCTGATTTATTTTTTCATTGTATTAACACAGGTCTTGATTACCTTTTGGTTGCTACCTTGTTTTATTTTAAAGAGACTATATTTTAGGTACTCAGAGTCACCTCCTTATGTTGATACCTTCTCATATTAAAAGAGTAGGTAATTTTCTGCTGCATAACTCTTAAGGCTTCTTCCTCCTCCTACCCTTTTAACTGAATGAGTGTAAGCCAATAATAAATGGCTAGGACTTAATTTTCCTTAAAGGAAGGCCAAAAGGGCTTAATACATTGTTAAATTTCACTGACACAACAGGTATTGCATTACTTGATGGATATTTCAGACATCTGTGCATTTTGTATGGGTATCAGTCTCTCCTGTCCTTGTTACATGGATGCATCTCAATTCTTTTCTCATCCTGTTGTTAGGTGGCAGTGGCAATCAGCTGAGATCTTTTGGCTCCGGGCAGTTGGACTTAACCAGTTCCTCCTCTTCTCTTGGAAGTGAGAACAGTAACAAGAATAACAATGCACCACGGACCTATGGGATAGGTGGGGTTTATAGAACCAAAAACGGGGTGGGAAAGAGAGGAATCATCTCATTAGTTAATGAAAATGGGAGAATTCCTCCATATGTCAAGTGCTCCATCTGAGTGATTTATTTTTCTGAAGATTTTTTTTTTAGCAGACTGTTCAGGGAAGGCTTTAAATCTTATCTGTCAGATCTTGCAGTGTGGTTTTATAAAAAGACGTTTTATAAATGAACACATTAAATCTTATCAAGACCTGTGCAGCCTTTAAAAAATAAATCAGGAATTACCAATATATTGAAAGAATATACTTAAACTGGCAACATTTAGATGCTCTAGATTTTAGTTTTTCTTAGGTAAGTGGCATTGAAGAAATTTGCATTGCATATAATATAAAATAAATACTTAAGTAACATGAGATCCCTAGTAATGTAGACAAGAAAAAAAAAGAATATTGAGAAAGAAGATTTGGATTTTTTTCATTAAAAATATCAAGATAGGGCCGGGCACAGTGGCTCACACCTGTAATCCCAGCACTTTGGGAGGCCGAGACAGGCTGATCACCTGAGGCCAGGAGTTCGAGACTAGCTTGACCCACATGGTGAAACCGTCNGCAAAGCTACTAAGCTAGTAATTAGAGAAGTCTAGATAGAGTATACTGTTGAGTTTTTTCCTCAAACGTTATCAGCCTTAGAGAAGCTAAGATGCTAGATAATGGCAAATTGGCAAGGTAGGCACAATCGAGCGATGTGCATAGAGAGGAAGGAGAAGGTGGGGCTTGAGCTCCCAGAATTCAGATTTGGTTGCCAAGTAAGTAGAAAAAGACTAATGAACCCAGAGACAAGAAGGAGTAAGTCAGTATACTATAAAACCAGCAAAGATTGAAAGACAATTTCAGTAACAAGGCAAGTGTTGGGGAGGTAGAATCATAAGAGGATGTGCCCAGAAAGGGATATTTCTGAATTAGGTCTTAGATGTAAAATAGTTTCAATCCAAGAGCGTCCGCATGTCTGTGGATGACAGAAATGTAGGTGAGTAATGAAGAAACTGAGAGTAGAAAGGGAGTTCATCACATAAGGTGTTAAAGTGTTACGGAGAAACGGTTCTTAAAGATTGGGTGTGCCTGCAAGATGCTAATATTTGTAGCCTTTTGTGCCAGAGTGGCCCAGTCAGCTATGCTTTGTCCTGAGCCCATAATAATGATCTCGTGTCATGTATTACACAGCAGGTTTTTGGCAGAGACTGCTTTATATGGTTGAAAAATAAAATTCCACTAACGTGAAAGTTTTCATCTTTTACGGAATGTTGTTACTTTTAGTCTTTATGCCTGTTTTATGCTTCAATAGAAATTTAATTTTGTCCCAGACTGACCTATGAATTTGAAATAATTCACACTGAAATTGTCTTTGATTTTTTAAATTTTTATTTCAGTAGCATTTGGGGTACAAGTGACTTTTTGTTACGTGGATGAATTATATAGTGGTGGTGAATTCTGGGATTTTAGTGCACCCATCACCCAAGCAGTATACATTGCACCTGATGTGTAGCTTTGTTTAATCCCTGGTCCCCACCTCACCCTTCCCCTTCTGAGTCTCCAAAGTCCATTATATCACTCAGTATGCCTTTGCCTACTCATAGCTTATAAGTGAGAACATAGGGATTTTGGTTTTCCACCATTATTTCACTTAGAGTAATGACCAACAGCTCCATCCAAGTTGCTGCAAAAGACATGATTTTGTTCCTTTTTATGGCTGAGTAACATTCCGTGGTGTAGCTGTGAACGCGTTTTCTTTATCCACTCGTTAGTTGGTGGGCACTTAGGTTGCTTCCATAGTTTTGCAATTGTGAATCATGCTGCTCTAAACAAAACATGTGCAAGTGTCTTTTTCATACAATGTGAAATTGTCTCTAATTTTAATTTAATTTTGTCTTTAAAAAATGTTTTGCCCTTATTTACCAATATAATTTCCATTTTCAAAATAAAAAAAGTAAAGAGGAGAAATGCTACTGTTTTTTAGCGTAGCCATTAAAAATAGTAGTTATTATGATCAAGCCCTAATGTGGGAACAGCTAATAAATGCTAAATTTATTCATTTTATTCATGACACCTTAGTTTATATTCCAGCCTTAATATAATTTTCCTCTTATTTCAAGGTGTTTATAGAAACTAGTCTGAGCTATAACCATTTTCTTGTGACCCCAGTTATTTCTGTGTGTGTTTGCTTATTGCTTTATGTGATGTTTTGTTTTGGAAACAGTTGACCCTTCATTCTAGAAATAGTTTTACATATTGTTAAATCATGTTTCAAGAGTTCACAGTAACAGGCTTTTTATAAATGGAAACGAGTTTGTTGCTGTCAATAATAACCAGTATTTCTCTGGATACTTAAATGGGTAGCTAGAAATTTTAATCGGAGAATTAAAAGTCAGTCATTGGATTTGTATTGCCTTTTCTTTGATACTAGGAAATGTCACCATGCACCACTGTTTTTTTATGCTCTGTATAATCAAGAAATAATGTCTGTGTCAGAGTCTCCTTACATTGGACTCCATAGTGATCTCATTTTTTCTCTAAAGCATTGGAAAATAACATTAGGACACTTTGAATTTTTTTCCTCCTCTTTTCATTTTACTCAATTTCTTCAACTATTGAAGGTCAAATTATAAAATAATTTATCATTCTGATGCAGAACTATCAGTTGAGTGAGGTAAATGTATTCTTTTAATCTACTTTTCTTAAATCCATTTCCATCAGAAGCTAGAGCTTATTTTTTTAAATACATTTCTATGGTGAGAAACTACTAATTTTTGTTATGACTTACCTACTTAGAAAAACCATAGGTTTTAGAGAAACATACTATACACTTAAGAAACAGCAAAATGAGGCTGGGTGCTGTTACTCATGCCTGTAATCCTAGCACTTTGGGAGGCCGCAGTGGGAGGATCACTACTGAGGCCAAGGGTTTCAAGACCAGCCTGAGCAACAAAGCAAGATGCTGTGTCTAAAAAAAAAAAAAAAAAAAACAGAGCAAAACAAAAACACCAAAATGAGTCAGATACACTTAAACAGTAGTTGCTTTTGCAATTTTCAACCACATTTATTAATGATGTTTTACATTAGCTGCAAAATAATGGAATACGGTTTTGGTCTGTGTCTATTGTATAGTGATGACTTACAGCTTTTTAACTTGCTGATAATTTTCAAATTTTCCTCTTTGTTCAGTGATATTGGGATTGGTCAGTCTCAAGATGACAGCATAGTAGGATTAAGGCAGACAAAGCACATCCCAACTGCATTGCCTGTCAGTGGAACCTTATCATCCAGTAATCCTGATTTATTGCAGTCACATCATCGCATTTTAGACTTCAGTACTACTCCTGGTGAGTATCACCAACACTTCTTTTGTTTTCTTGTAGTTATCTTTTTATTTCTAACATAATGGTCATGTTGTATCTATCTCTCTTCATTTGTCATGGATTATATCAGATGCTGAGTAAGGATGAACCTTAAACTTCAAGATTCTTGAAACCAGGTGTTGGAACCAGTTCTCTTTATATTCAGCACAATATTTTTATATGGCCATAGGCAGATTCTCTCTCTGAACTTGTTTCTTCTTTCATAAAATGAAGATAATGCATCCCATGCCATGATTACTAAATCATATCAAATAAATAGAGTAAGAGGCATATTTTAGGTCTATTTAATGGACTTTTCAATACAATAAAGATTAACTCTGGATTTAAATTTTATTTCTTTGATGCCAGCATGACAGTCTCGTGTGCTGCTGTTGTCTACTGATGTGCTTGCTGGTGTCTGTAGATCAATCTGTTATCTTTAGGGAAAGGTGTGTTCTTGCAGCAGAACAGCATGTAGGTTGACTGATTCTTTGAGGAAGACCTAGAGTAAGGGAGAAGTAAAAGTTCAGCATTGCTTTTTCTAGGGAGCTTTTCCCAATTACTTTGGTTAATTGCATTGCCATATATTAAAATTCTTTCTACTTATGTGTGACTTTTCTTTCCCCAGACTTGCCAGATCAAGTGCTAAGGGTTTTTAAGGCTGATCAGCAAAGCCGCTACATCATGATCAGTAAGGACACTACGGCAAAGGAAGTGGTTATTCAGGCTATCAGGGAGTTTGCTGTTACTGCCACCCCGGATCAATATTCACTATGTGAGGTCTCTGTCACACCTGAGGGAGTAATCAAACAAAGAAGGCTTCCAGATCAGCTTTCCAAACTTGCTGACAGAATACAACTGAGTGGAAGGTATATATTGTCTACCTTACTGATTTCTTTATCTCCTCTTCAAACCCACATCAAAGTCTAAGAGATGAGCAGTTTTCAAAGTGTTTTTTAAATGAGTAAGTGCCCCTGCAGATTAAAAAGTAGTTGTTTTTTTTTCCTTTCACCAAGAATTACTGTATGAAAGCAAATGCACACAGTCGACTACTGACCCTAACAAGGATCTCTTAGGCACTTGTTCAAAGGCACTGTGACCTCAAGGTTGTTACTGACTGCCACAATGCGTGCTGTAACTTCTCATGCTTGCCTTAGGGTCCTGGTTTGGAAGGCGAGAGTATGCTTGACATAAAGTCACAGAGTTAAACGCGGGTGCTGTCTTCCCTTCGGATAGGTACATTCACAGGCACATTTTCTAATCATATTCTAGTGTTATTTGCTCCTGCACACCCAACTTTTCTAGGAGCTTCCTTAGTTTAGGCAGAGGCATCTATGACAATGTGGTTGGCCACTACTGCCTGTTACTGTGCATTGTGCTATGAAATACACTTCTTAACTCTGAAACCAAACTTTACTTGCTGCAGAGCTTAGTCCTTTGCTGCAGAAGTGCTTGTATCACACATGTTACTTGCAAGAAAATGTTGTATCTGATTTTACTATTCTCTTCAATGATATTTTCATTGTTAGGTGTATGTAACTTTATCTTCAAGTCACAATAAGTGCAAGTTGAAAAAGAAAATAGTTGTTTTGGTTCTCATAATGGCTGGTTTCTACACTGAAAATTAAGCAGTTCCATAAATCATATTATTTCTATTTTTAACTTACGGAGTGTTTCCCTGTATTTGACTTTTCCATGTTACAGGTTTAAACCAGTATGTAATTCATTCAAAACTTTGATTTTCTTGCCATCAACTGTAACTTTCTTATGCCTCTTCACTTTTGTTTTCAAACACTAGCAAATAGTTTTGTTTTAGTCGCTCTGTTTTTTCCAGTTATCATTTTAATGCACATTGATATATCTGGAACCACACTAGTTTGACAGAGCTCCACTGAGCTATAAATTCATGATTCACATTCATTATTGAAGAAAATTATAGATGGGTATGTCATGGGCTTCATGAGTAACCAAAATGGAGAATGTTAAATCTGTGAAAATCAAGGGTGCAAAGTATATATTTTCTGTCATATGTGTTTGTCTTGGTGAAATATACAAAAAAACATTTTAGCAGGGCCCCTACTGTGCTCATTCTGTTTTTTCGTTTATGGAATTTCACAGAGAAAGCATGTGTCTAAAAAAGAAAAACAAAACAAAAAAATACCACCACCACCATACCACAGACACACACACACACACACACAAACACACAAACACACACACGACAAACATCTTAATGCTATTTTCAACAAATTACCTAAAAGGAGAAGGAGCTCCAGCCCTGTGTTCTCATTTTTGCACTGGCATTAACTAGTCAACCTTTAGGAGCCTGTTTCCTATTCTGACAAATAAGTATAATACCTACCATCCACTTACCTGCAGAGTTTTTATGAAAATCCAGATTTTTTAAAGTTAACGTATTGTACGATTGTTCTATTCATAGGATCAAATAGAGGGAAGTAGCTTAGGGTTTCTTAGGTATTTGAATAAATAAGTAAACCTGGATTGTTACAATTTGGGTCCATCAATAATCACAGATTATTGGGAAAATAAAAATGATGACCTACTTGTGTCTGATCTTTCCTGCTTCCTGCCTTAGGATCTAGTTCCTTTTAAACTAAAATGTGGCTATTTTCTGTTATTTTAGCAAAAGGGTAAAATACTTCCAAAAGCAGGAAAAGAAAGGAGAGAAAGAAAGTCCAGCTAGTAAAAGTGAAATTCCATGTGATTTGTTTGTTTCTACCACCTACTTCTGGATAGGCAGTTCTGTGACCTGGTACCTGAGACAGCAGCTGCACTGTCTTGGTTGAAGAGAAATCTTCCATCATTCAAATTAGTGTTCTCTGTAACTTTCCATAAAAAGTAGCATTATTCTTTCAAGGAATATCATGAGATTGCTGCATAGGCTTTGACTCTGGTATGTTTCTGTTTTTCACAGGTATTATCTGAAAACAACATGGAAACAGAAACTCTATGTTCTGATGAAGATGCTCAGGAGTTGTTGAGAGAGAGTCAAATTTCCCTCCTTCAGCTCAGCACTGTGGAAGTTGCCACACAGCTCTCTATGCGAAATTTTGAACTCTTTCGCAACATTGAACCTACAGAATATATAGATGATTTATTTAAACTCAGATCAAAAACCAGCTGTGCCAACCTGAAGAGATTTGAAGAAGTCATTAACCAGGAAACATTTTGGGTAGCATCTGAAATTCTCAGAGAAACAAACCAGCTGAAGAGGATGAAGATCATTAAGCATTTCATCAAGATAGCACTGCACTGTAGGGAATGCAAGAATTTTAACTCAATGTTTGCAATCATTAGGTAAGAGAACACATTTTTCTTAAGATTCAATTCAGTTCACAGATTTAAAATATGTATCAGTCCAGGAACATCGTATAATTAGTGTAAATGCAGTAGATTTTAATTGACTCATAAGGGACAATTCTTTTTCTCTGAATCCTAACCTTAATTTAAAATCTCTCGTACCAAAAAAACAGCTGTGCCAACCTGAAGAGATTTGAAGAAGCCATTAAGCAGGAAACATTTTGGTAGCATCTGAAGTTCTGATTTGGAGCTCAGAAAATCTATATCCCCACTTTTTTGTTTTTCAAGTTTGTTTCAACTTTTCTCAATATCAGTTTATTTTTCTGTGGAAATAACAATACCCCAAAGAGTTATCAACAAGATTAATGATATCATGTATGTGGAGTTCCATCAAATAGCACAAAGCAGATGGCCAGGAAATGTTAATTTTCTTCCCTTTTTTTAAGAGCTTAGATTGAGGTTAGAAGAAAAAAAAATGGCAACAATTAGTTATGTTGCTATTGAGGGTGATTATTAAATGAGTCATTTTCTCTGTCTGGGAGTTTAGTCATACTCTCATTACTATCATAGCTTATTTTATTACTGGAGGATATTTGCTCAGTCGGTTTTATCAAAAGGCCGCTATGGGCTAAGCACTGGTATGTATACATACTGCTATGTATGGAAACAAAGCATCAATACTTATATTCAGATGGTTTTGCTGATAGTAAACAGATGAGGAGGGTCTATAGGGAAGAGAAGAGTAAAACGCCTTGGCTTGACCCTGACCCTACTTCCCTGTGCCATGTCATTCCCCAGAATTATCATGAACAGTTTCTTATGCAGCCTTCTGTAAATTGTTATGCATATAAAGCATAAACAAGGAGGTGTTATGTGTCAATAAATAATCTGTACACTATTTTACTTTAGTTGTTATATCACGTTTCTTTTTCTCCTCTCAGTGGCCTAAACCTGGCACCAGTGGCAAGACTGCGAACAACCTGGGAGAAACTTCCCAATAAATACGAAAAACTATTTCAAGATCTCCAAGACCTGTTTGATCCTTCCAGAAACATGGCGAAATATCGCAATGTTCTCAATAGTCAAAACCTACAACCACCCATAATCCCTCTGTTTCCAGTTATCAAGAAGGATCTCACCTTCCTTCACGAAGGTAAACATAAGGCAGAGGGTTTCCATCTTCGCTTGGAGAAGCATAGAATAAATGCCATGTGATTTCCTTTTTCTTCTCTGTCGATTTCAGGAAATGACTCAAAAGTAGACGGCCTGGTCAATTTTGAGAAGTTAAGGATGATCGCAAAAGAAATTCGTCACGTTGGCCGAATGGCTTCAGTGAACATGGACCCAGCCCTCATGTTCAGGACTCGGTGAGTATTTTATCTTCAGTGCTACGTGTGAGAGTAGAGAAGGTTAAATTTAGAGCTTCCCAATAAATGATTTTTTAAAAGTTTGAGTATTTATATTTGTCCTATGGCAGAAATTATAGTAGGATGTGCTGAGAATCACCTGTGATCTCTAATTTGGAATAAATGTCTTATTCTGTATAAAGTGTTCTTTTGGCTGTCAGTAAAAACAGTTTGTCCTTCAGACATTTTCAGTGTAATAGTCACAATTATGTATTTCTTATTTCTCAGAACACTGACTCGTAGAGCTAAAACTCATAACTAGTAGTATGAACTAAAATATGTAAATACCCGAAATAGTCTTGTCTTAATATCCACACAACAGATTTAGCTAGCAGTGTAGTAAAAAGTGATTAATTCAGTGAAAGAGAGAAAAGTCGGTCTTAATTCTAGAACAAAAAATTTAAATATATTTGTCTTTTAAGCTAGAAAAATATTTCTAGTAAAGTTGCGTGTGTGAGGTCATTATGCAGTTTAATGTTTGTGGGCTTCTAGAACTGCTTATCCAGAAGTCTAGTCCTTTCTTTCTGAGCTTGTGATCTTTCTGTCTCTCTTTCTACACCCATGCTTCAATCTCCATGGCTCTCACTTACAGGAAGAAGAAATGGCGGAGTTTGGGGTAAGTGGTGGAGACCTTGCATACCCACACACAGTCCTTATTCTGCTCATTGTATTGTTTTCTTACCTGCTGTATTTTCTGATGCTTTGCATTTTTGCATTTTTTTCCTTAACCCTCTTGCTGTAGCAGAATTTCAGATGGCAAACTGACTTCAAGTTTAATCTGTTGGGGCTTTTGCTTTTGAAGTCATGATCCATGAGAGCTGTGAAATGATTGATGACTGTTCTGGGGAACTATAGGCCAGTTTTTCTGAGCTCTTAGAAAGATTTTATTTTAATATAATTGGTGTGTCTTGAAATGCGGAACGCTGAAAGTAGGGGAGGGGAGGAAGGATATTAGAAGGAAAATTGTGCGATTAAAATATTTCACAGATATGTGAGAAATAAATATTTTAATATAAAATAGGTGCCCCAGGTGTTAAACCCAAATTTTTTACAGCTCAACTAACTACTATTTTCATTCTGTATAAACCAATCCTTTTTAAAAATAATTCTTAACAATTCATGTGCTCAATAGTTTCCATACATATATGTTTACATTTGCATGATTGTTTTATTAACAGATTGACCGTATTACTTTAAAAACTCACTACATTCAACTCAAGGAATAAGAAGACAATTGTGAACATTGTAGTTAATTTTATTTAAATATATGTATAATATCCTCTTTAGGGGAAGTAATCTTAATGTTGCAAATCTTAATGATTATAGCTGTGTATTCTTGAATGAGCTTTTATATGTAATTATTATTTTCTGGCATCTGTGAGAGAACTGCCTTAAATGCTCTATAGAGGTGAAAAGAATTTCCTAGTTCGAACTGAACAGGTGCCAAACATATATTTTTATATGTATATTATGTATAATTTTCTTTTAACTAAATTTTTTAAATCTATATTATTCTATATTCCTGTGTAACAGTTTACTCACTGGAATGAAGCATGTGACCTTTTGAACATAGAATATTAATATCAGTCTTGGCACGTTTTAAATAGATAAAGTACTCCCATGCTAGAGTGAGCTGCATATCTACCTTTTCATCTTCCAGGTCTCTCAGCCAGGGTAGTACAAACGCAACAGTGCTAGATGTTGCTCAGACAGGTGGTCATAAAAAGCGGGTACGTCGTAGTTCCTTTCTCAATGCCAAAAAGCTTTATGAAGATGCCCAAATGGCTCGAAAAGTGAAGCAGTACCTTTCCAATTTGGAGCTAGAAATGGACGAGGAGAGTCTTCAGACATTATCTCTGCAGTGTGAGCCAGCAACCAACACATGTGAGTTTTTCCTTAAAGTGGCTGCCGACTTTGGCTAGAATGCAGATTTGTTTCCTGTACAGTGATATGGGCAGTGACAAAATAAGGCTTAGTGCAGAGGGGGAGCTGGCAATCATGAGATATACTAGTCTTTCCCTTGAATGCTAATATTGAATACTGGATAGCACTGTGTGCGGCCAGGCCCTCAGGTCAACTGGGTTAGTGTGTAGAGGATGACACTGTCCACATCTAGGGCAGCCCATTGCTTTAGTTTCACCTGGACACAGCCAGTACACATGCAGGGGGCGCATATGTAGATGTGGCTCCCAATTACGTGTCTTGTGTTCTCACAAAGGTGCCCCCAAATTATGGGCAACCTGAGGGGAGTCGGGGCATAAAGTTGGGTGTGCTGGCTGCCTTTTAACCACTAGCCCAGACAACACCCAACAACAAATTCACCTACCAGTTAGAGCAATAATTCTGCTCCACAATGAACCACAATAGCCTTTAAAAATCTGGTTAGTCTATAAATGGGGCAGTTTTTTTTTTTCTAAATCTGCATCTTGACTTATAGGACAAAGGCATTTTCCATTCAGTACACTCCTGTGTCTTTTATGGGCAGGTTTGAAGATGTCTTCTATAGGATTTAATTTAGATAGGTGATTTGAGAAGATTTGGATTATTAGATTTACCCAGGACACTGTAGAAGCACTGTGTCATGGTGAAGAGCTTGTCCTCTGGAGTCAGAGTGGTCTGAGTTCAAATCCTGTTTGCCTCCTCTTACTAGCAATGCAGGCTTAGGCAAGTTACTTGACCTCCCTAATCCTTAGCTTCCAGGTGTGTAAAAGGGAGGAAGCATACATATGTCATTGAGTTTTGCATATTAAGATACTACATGCACAATATTTAATTGTCCTAAATTGCTTTGCCATTTATCTACCACAATATATATACTCAGTATAATACTCAAGCATTTTTGGCTACTGTTTGCTTGCATAGATAATTCTACTTCCTAGGAATGTGGTAGTAAATAGATTGCAGTTGGCAGCATTTATTAAATAAAAACTTAGCACATACTTGTCAAACAATTTGGGACACCATTTTAGAAAAATAGTGCCTGATGACTTGTCTGTTGTAGCTTTTATCATGTATTTGTGTCTTTCATATACATGGATATAACATATTGAACTACCCACATTTTCTATATTTTAATGGGGTGTTTAATAGTATAATCATCTTTTGAGATTGCTGACTTCATAAAGTAGATACCTTTGTCCTGCCACATACCTAATATTTTCTGTAACTAGGGTCCCCCATCCATTTCTGTGCTTCATAAAGGCAACAGGACGAAAGGAGTGCATTTTAGTATTTTAACTGCAGAAAATGCTCACACAGTTCTAAAATTATCTTCTACATAGCTACTAGCATCTAAAATTCTTTGTTCTATTTTCAAACCCAAACAATTATCAGTGCCTAAGAATCCTGGTGACAAAAAGCCTGTCAAATCCGAGACCTCTCCGGTAGCTCCAAGGGCAGGGTCACAGCAGAAAGCTCAGTCCCTGCCACAGCCCCAGCAGCAGCCACCACCAGCACATAAAATCAACCAGGGACTGCAGGTTCCCGCCGTGTCCCTTTATCCTTCACGGAAGAAAGTGCCCGTAAAGGATCTCCCACCTTTTGGTAAGTGATTACATTCATTTCTTTTTTTGGTGCCATTCACTCTCATGGTTTGCAAATTAGGAAAAAAATATTTGTCTTGGATAACTTTGTCTAATATATTTGAGTTTCTCTGTTAATTATTAGCTCCTAATAAAACCTGAACATTCAGCAAGTTAAACCTGACTTTGCCAATGGAAGGGGTTGTTTTTATAAGTAATATCTCATTTAATCATGCTAATTTGCTACGACGGGGTATTAATAGAGAAGTTATGTGTCCATTTAATTTTTGCTGAGTGCAGAAGATGTTTTGTTCATTTACATTATTTAAACTGGTTTTTGCCTTAGAACCAACGAACTGCTGGGATTTAAGCAGAATATTTTTAAGTTAAATGAATTGTCTGAAGGTAAATTCTTATTTGTTGACTCACTGATTCTGTAGCTTAGGGGGAAAAATAAAGCAACTAACTCCTGAGTATGGAGGAGCTAAATCACACTTCATTTTCCTACGAAAAGAAAACATCTAGTAGTTTAGCCCCTTTGTGGAAGTGGTACAGCACAATAATTTTTCATAAAATGCACAGCTTATTTTTTTCTACGTATATGTGAATGAAATAATTGATAAAAAAATAAATTATTAAAAATAAAGGGATAGTAAGCTGGGGGCAGTAGCTCACGCCTGTAATCCCAGCACTTCAGGAGGCTGAGGCAGATGGATCACTTGAGGCCAGGAGTTGGAGACCAACTTGCCCAACATGGCGAAACCCCGTCTTTACGAAAAATACAAAACTTAGCTGGGCATGATGGTGCACGCCGGCAGTCCTAGCTACCTGGGAAGCTAAGGCACAAGAATTGCTTGAACCTGGGGGGTGGAAATTGTAGTGAGCCGAGATTGCATCATTGCACTCCAACCTGGGCGACAGAGCAAGACTCTGTCGATCGATCGATCGATCCATAGATAGATAGATAGATAGATAGGAAAGAATTTACTTAGATAAAATTGGGTGTGGATAGCTAGGTCCCTGCACAGTTACAGCCCATCTGTATGGCTAGGGTGAGAGTCATTTCATAGACCTCTCACATACTCTGTGTCCTCACCTCATTCCATCTGATCAGCAAGTGTCCTCTTTATTGATATTGGGGGAGAGTAAGAAAACACCTTTCCTTGATATGTTTCTCCTTTCAAATATTTGTGTTGATCCCCTCATCACAAACACATTGAATTATGTGTTTCTTTATATATTATGTTTTTAATATGCATGCATTTCTGAATCCCCTGCAGTATGACTTCTGTATCCTCTTTATGCAGAACTTCTCATATGGAAGAATATCAGTCTTCACTTTAGCTAAAAACAGCTTATTAGCCATATTTAATATAATGTAGATGTGTCTGAGTATAAAGCTTTATCCTCCATGTTTCTGAAGCCATAGCTCTCAAAATGTCTCTAGTTCCATTTATGAACTTTAGAAATGTGGATGAAATATCATTTGTTGTCTTATATTTATTTAGTTTAACATACACATTTAAAGTCACAGTATATAAAATACTAATTTAGAGATGCTGCGGGTGTTTCCCTCACTCCAGTTCGTGAAAGAGTTTTGTTGTATATACTTTCTGCATCTTTAACATTGGTGTCTTTGTCCATCGCTGGGACCACTTTTGAAGTATCTAACACAGCTTTCTCAGGCATAACATCTTCACATCCATCCACATGGTTTGAAACATAGTACTTTTTGAATCTGTGTGTAATGCTGGCCTTGGAAATTTTTTCCAGATCAAAACTACCCATTCAATTAGCTTTATTTCCTGTGTATATGATTTCTACATGTAATCAAAGTATTACTTTAAAAGGTTTTTTTTAAAAAAAGATTGTATTAAAACATCAGACTGCTTACATGAAGTGAAATGAAGGATTAAATCTTTGTTAAATTTTACTGACTAACACTAATCTGAAGTGGTTTCAGGCTGTAGTGCCTTCCCAAATACCTCTTTGTTGTTCAAAATAAAATTGAGAGTGCCTCATAATAATATGAGAGGCTTTGTAAAATCTTTTAGTGTAACTTCCTCATTTATGAAAAATAATTTTGAGGAGGGAAATCATCTTACATTGACATATAGAATAATTTTTCCTCCACTCTCATCCTATTGGATCCTACACATGGTGCTGGCTCACTTCCTTCTTCTGAAACCACCTTCCAAGGTTTTTTGACACAGCACTTTCATGGTCTCTTCCGCCCTTCTCTTTCATCTGTTTACTTGATCAAGTATTAACTGCATGGAATTCCTTAGAGCACCTTCATTCACTTTCCTGGTTAGCTCCTCTTAGCTCTTGCCTCTGTACTCTTCTCCCTTTATTCTCACTTCCCTTGAGCTACCACTTTCCAAGGATACAAAACAGTTTCCAACTCAAATTTGGTTTCTAATAATAAACATATCTAGCTGTGCCACTTCCATCCTAAATTCAGTGTGTCCAAATTGTCCATTTTTTCTTCATTGTTGCCTAATATATTGTTGAATAAAGATGGTGACTACCTCAAAGTTTAGAATCTAATGTAAAATACCAAAAGCAAACGATTTCTGGTACTCTGGCAGATATCAGCCTGAAACTAAACTACAGGTATCTCATGCCTTCTGTAGGCACTTACTCTGTGGACCATGAAGAATACAAAGAACATTTACATTGTAAATAGGTTGAACCTCAATGTAATGATATTAAATCTTAGCACAAAAGAGTTTTTTAGTCATAAATGGTGTTTATTTTCAGACTTGAAAATACATATTGAAAGTTTTTTTTTTCTATTATAGGCATAAACTCTCCACAAGCTTTAAAGAAAATTCTTTCTTTGTCTGAAGAAGGAAGTTTGGAACGTCACAAGAAACAAGCTGAAGACACAATATCAAATGCGTCTTCGCAGCTTTCTTCTCCTCCTACTTCTCCACAGAGTTCTCCAAGGAAAGGTAGAATTAAATTACTTTTTGTTTTCTTGTATTGAAACCTATACATTTTGGCTATGGGAAATTCCAGAGTTGTGTATTACATAATTCTTAAAATTATTGTCATTTAAGATGAGCTCATATGTAATGCCCAATGGATTTTTTTCCCTCAGTTTATAAATTTGGAAGAATGGCAGTTTTAAAATGTTATACTTACAATAAATAG
>NW_016820247.1:255903-332674 GCF_001698545.2 Rhinopithecus bieti | reverse complement strand
CAACCTAGGCGCATTCCATTGCGTCTTTCAAAATTATTTTTAGTAACAAAAGAAGAGTTAAGGGTCCTTTCAGGCCAAGAAGTGGACATCTGTTTAGATATTCTGTAGTAACGATCTTGTGAAAAGTGCCCATTAACTCCTTCAAAACAATTGGCTTTTATGTGATTCAACCAATATTAATATTGAAAACCAAATGGCAAAATTCAAAGACATCTTCAGGTCTGATTTCTTATTCTTTTTGTTTATATGTTTACTTAAAATTGTAAGTAGGATACAGATATTTCCAGTTGAATTATTCTATGCCATACAAGTTCTAAAAATTGAAAACTGTTGAAAACAAGATCAGTGGCTTTGCATTTTGAAAAAAAACATACTTTAAAATCTGATCTGTTTTCTTCGTGATTTCTTTTCTATAGACTAATAGTGTAATGATATAGGTAAGGGAGCTAAGAATAGTCGAGTGGTGCCTTTTCTGCATCTTTTCCTAGCTTGTAGGATACTTTCTTTTTTCCTCTCTAAACTTTAATTAAACAACTTAAGCTTCATTAGAATAAAACATTTGTCTCTTAGTCATGTGGTATCTACAAGTGAAATGGAGTTTTTCTCCCCACTTCTATAGAGATATCTATGCCTGCATTTTATTTTTGCTTCTATTTGGTATACTTCCCTTTGATATTATGAACCTAGAGAGTCTAATTAATATGGTCGTGTTTCTCATGCAGGCTATACTTTGGCTCCCAGTGGTACTGTGGATAATTTTTCAGATTCTGGTCACAGTGAAATTTCTTCACGATCCAGTATTGTCAGCAATTCGTCTTTTGACTCAGTGCCAGTCTCACTGCACGATGAGAGGCGCCAGAGGCATTCTGTCAGCATCGTGGAAACAAACCTAGGGGTGGGCAGGATGGAGAGGCGGACCATGATGGAACCTGATCAATATAGCTTGGGGTAGGTGGCTTTTCTTAGTGTTCTTTTGAATTTATCCTTCCATCTCGCTTTTGGTAATGAGTCTTTTCTCCCAGATGTTTATTTTTATTTATTTTACATAATGCCTAAGAACTTTTCTCCCATCCCAGTTCTGATTTTCACAATTTCTACACTAAGTATCATGTCATTTTTGTTAAGCAGACTGCTTTTTTAGTTAAGTTTATTCTTCAGTGGAACACAATTGTTCTGTTTTAAAGGCAGAGGGTGACTGTAGGATCCATCCTGAAATAATCAAATTATATTGAGCCATCCTTATTGTTGTCGGAAAATTTTTTTTTTTTTTTTTTTTTGAGACAGAGTCTCGCTCTGTCGCCCAGGCTGGAGTGCAGTGGCCGGATCTCAGCTCACTGCAAGCTCCGCCTCCCGGGTTCACGCCATTCTCCTGTCTCAGCCTCCCGAGTAGCTGGGACTACAGGTGCCTGCCACCTCGCCCGGCTAGATTTTTGTATTTTTTAGTAGAGACGGGGTTTCACCGTGTTAGCCAGGATGGTCTCGATCTCCTGACCTCGTGATCCGCCCGTCTCAGCCTCCCAAAGTGCTGGGATTACAGGCTTGAGCCACCGCGCCCGGCCGCCTGTTTTATAGTAATGACAAAGTCAGAAGGCTAGACGTGGCAGAACTGGCCAATATAAGGCAATTCATGTGCTACTTTTATCCTGTTTCTGGGATGAAAGCAAGCTACCTTTCTAGGAAAAAAGGTATTTTGGTTTTATCATAGGTGAATTGGTTATCAATCTTGGTTTTTTTTTTTCTTTTCCATTTCTTTTAACCACTTAGGTCCTATGCACCAATGTCCGAGGGCCGAGGCTTATATGCTACAGCTACAGTGATTTCTTCTCCAAGCACAGAGGAACTTTCCCAGGATCAGGGGGATCGCGCGTCACTTGATGCTGCTGACAGTGGCCGTGGGAGCTGGACGTCATGCTCAAGTGGCTCCCATGATAATATACAGACGATCCAGCACCAGAGAAGCTGGGAGACTCTTCCATTCGGGCACACTCACTTTGATTATTCAGGGGATCCTGCAGGTTTATGGGCATCAAGCAGCCATATGGACCAAATCATGTTTTCTGATCATAGCACAAAGTATAACCGGCAAAATCAAAGTAGAGAGAGCCTTGAACAAGCCCAGTCCCGAGCAAGCTGGGCGTCTTCCACAGGTTACTGGGGAGAAGACTCAGAAGGTGACACAGGCACAATAAAGCGGAGGGGTGGAAAGGACGTTTCCATTGAAGCCGAAAGCAGTAGCATAACGTCTGTGACCACAGAAGAAACCAAGTCAGTCCCCATGCCTGCCCACATAGCTGTGGCATCAAGTACTACAAAGGGGCTCATTGGTAAGTTTTAAAATTGGGGGACTTTTTTATGTCTGGATCATGTCTTTAATGTAACTTATTACAATAGTAAAATTATGTGTTTGTTGGTTCTTTTCCTCACTTTCTCCATTGCTGTATAGGACTTCCAAAGTAGTGGTGTGTTAAGGTCTTTGAAATCAATAGTGGTTAAGAGCCCAGGTTTTGTGGTCAGGTACATACAGATAAATTCCTACATAACAAAACATTCAGTAAATCTTAGCTATCAGGATCAGTAGATTGTCATTGTGGATATGATCTAGTCTAATTTTTTTCTCTTAACCTAAAAATCAGGATGGATTCCTATTATTCATAGAGGAGAAATTTTTCTTTACTTGAAACTCCTATATCTTTTATTCTTCTATTTTGTTCCCTTGATTGTATTTAGAACTATACACTTTGTATATTTAAAAGTCTTCCATTGATTTTTATTCTGCACACACATCGATTCTTTTTTTTTTTTTTTAAACGGAGTCTTGCTCTGTCACCCAGGCTACAGTGCAGTGGTGCGATCTTGGCTCACTGCAAGCTCCATCTCCCGGGTTCACGCCATTCTCCTGCCTCAGCCTCCTGAGTAGCTGGGACTACAGGCGCCCGCCACCGCGTCCGGCTAATTTTTTGTATTTTAGCAGAGACGGGGTTTCACCATGGTCTCGATCTCCTGACCTTGTGATCCGCCCGCCTCGGCCTCCCAAAGTGCTGGGATTACAGGCGTGAGCCAACGCACCCGGCCACACATCGATTCTTGATAAGCAATTATTTGTGCACACTGCAGAAGGAGGGAGAGGTGCTAATAGTTAAGTGACTAAGAGCACGGGCTTTGGAGTCAGGCGAACTGGGGATTGAATCCCTGTTTTGCCACTTTATTAGTTTTGTGACATTGGGTAAAATACAAAGCAGTGCCTGTTTCCTCATCGGTAAAACGAGCTNCTCCGTCTCAAAAAATAATAATAATAATAATAATAATAATAATAATAATAATAATTTCTACTTAATAGAGTTAGTGTGAGGATTCAAGGAAATTTATGCAAAGTATTTAGAACAGTGCCCAGATAGTAGATTCATTAAGTACATGAAAGCTATTGGTGCTGCTGTTTCTGTTAGAAGAGGCTGTCATGCTCCCTCAGTCCTGTTGAGATGTATTTTCTATGGCACAATTAACATCTATACAGATGAAGTGTAGAAACAGATTATCGGTTGTAGAGTGAGAAATTCTGGAGTATAAATCATTACAGACATTACTTTTATTAGGAAAATTGTAGTTATTTAGCCATGTAAATAGTCATGGGTAGATTTCAAGTTTAATATCCTTTTACAATGAATAAGGAGAAAACAATAAATATTCTTAGGTTGGACTTTTCAAGTGCTTACAACTAATACTCGGAATTTGTATTGCAAAGGAAGGAAGAATGATTTTAGTTCCTAACAGTTGAGTTTAAAAAGTTCAAGAAAATAAAACTTTAGTTTTACTTGCCTATACAGTAGCATTCATATTCTAGGTCATGAGCATCAATAAAGGGATTTTAAGAAAAATAGACACCTTATAGTAATAGTTTTAGAGTTTTTAAATTGGTGTCCTTTGTGTGACTTTTCCAGATTTATTTTAATTCACTGTTTCCGTAAGTGAAGTCCTGAGACCCGAGAGTAATGTGGAATTGCTTCTCTGCCTGGTAAAGATAAATGCCCAGAAAAAGGGCAGATCCGGCAGGCAGAGAGGAAAAAGGAAACTTGTACCAAGCACAAACAGGTTCCAGGCGTAGTGCTGTGTGCTTAGGTTCTTCCTGTGCTTCAGTCTTTCCAATAAATCCAGGGGTTAGGTTTTAATCTTGCTACTATTTTATAGTTACAAACCATTTTAAACAGACAAGCAGCCCATTTAAAGATGAAAGTACTTAGATGGACTAGCAGCTTTTCTCACCAACTGTTTCACCACACAGTGATAACCATTGTGAAATTTGGTTTAGTTAATATGCATTCCCTGGCCTGCCTCACACCACACCTCTAACCCATACCACGCAAATTCACATTTGCTGCTACACTGTGGATGCTGTTTTAATAATTATTTTATATTTTAATTAAACTTTTGTGGCATGATCTACTTTTTAATGCTGGTGCATTGTTTCTACTCTAGCACGAAAGGAGGGCAGGTATCGAGAGCCCCCGCCCACCCCTCCCGGCTACATTGGAATTCCCATTACTGACTTTCCAGAAGGGCACTCCCATCCAGCCAGGAAACCTCCGGACTACAACGTGGCCCTTCAGAGATCGCGGATGGTCGCGCGATCCTCCGACACAGCTGGGCCTTCATCTGTACAGCAGCCACATGGGCATCCCACCAGCAGCAGGCCTGTGAACAAACCTCAGTGGCATAAGCCGAACGAGTCCGACCCGCGCCTCGCCCCCTATCAGTCCCAAGGGTTTTCCACCGAGGAGGATGGTATATACACATAAATATTCCTAAAACCTCCAAGTTAGATGTGTTCACTTACGCTGCTTCCCAAGGCATTTCTGTTTTCTTAACACTGCAGTCAGCTATGTCTAACCATACACTACACAAAGAACACTATATTCAGAGTTCCAAATTTAGGGTTATGGCTGTTGACTGCTGTGTGTGTGTGTGTGTGTGTGTGTGTGTATGTTTCCCTAAATGGCTTTAAAAATGCCAGAGATTATGGAGGGAGTCACTTAAAACACAGTGTGTATATAACTGGATTTCTTTTCTAATTCTCACTAAAATTTGACTGCTTTCTGTGTGTCTGTCTGTGTGTTTCCCTAAATGGCTTCAAAAATGCCAAAGATTATGGAGGGAGTCACTTAAAATATAGTGTTTATATGACTTGATTTCTTTTCTAATTCTCACTAAAATTGAAGTACTTCTGTGACCCCATTTTGAGAAAAAGAGTAAGGCAGGTGCGATGGCTTACACCTATAATCCCAGCACTTTGGGAGGCCGAGGTGGGCAGATCACTTGAGCTCAGGAATTTGAGACTAGCCTGGCCAAAATAGTGAAACCCTGTCTCTACTGAAAATACAAAAATTAGCCAGGTGTGGTGGCAGGCACCTGTAATCCCAGCTACTCGGGAGGCTGAGGCAGGAGAATCACTTGAGCCCGGGAGGCAGAGATTGCAGCGAGCCAACAACATGTCACTGCCCTTCAGCCTGGGTGACAGAGGGAGACTCTGTCTCTAAAAAAGAAAAAGAAAATAAAAATCTCACAAGTTTGTGCTATTGTCAAGAATTTTAGAAGCATCTAGGACTCTCAAAGGTGGATGGTTAAAGTTTTCTGTGGAAACATTGTATTTGCGCTTTTAATGAATTGGGACTTATTTGGAAATGAAAGTCTGATAAAGAAAGATACACTGTCAGCCAGCCCGGTGGGTCATGCCTGTAATCCCAGCACTTTGGGAGCTAGGTGGGGGAGGAATTGCTTGAGGCCAGGAAGTGCGACAAGCCTGCAACACAGTGAGACCTGTTCTCCATAAAAATATTATTTTTCTTTGTCTTTTTTTTTTTTTTGAGACAGAGTCTCGCTCTGTCGCCCAGGCTGGAGTGCAGTGGCGGATCTCAGCTCACTGCAAGCTCCACCTCGGGTTTCTCGCTAGTTCTCCTGCCTCAGCCTCCCGAGTAGCACTGGACCTACAGGCACCCGCACCCCCGGGCTAGTTTTGATATTCTAAGCTAGAGACGGCGGTTTCCACCATGTTAGCCAGGATGTCTCGATCTCCTGACCTCGTGATCCGCTCGTCTCGGCCTCCCAAAGTGCTGGGATTACAGGCTTGAGCCACCGCGCCCGGCCCATAAAAATATTTAATGACCCATGTGTGGTGGCATGTGCCCATAGTCCTAGCTACTATGGAGGCTGAAGTGGAAGGATCACTTGAGCCCCGGAGTTCAGGACTGCAGTGACCCATGATTGTGCCACTGCACCGTAGCCTAGGTAGCAGAGCAAGACCCTGTCTCTAAAAGAAAGAAGGGGAGGGAGAAAGGGAGGGAATGAAGGAACCCACATTCTCTGTAACTCTTTGTGCATTCTTTCTACAAATCTGTCTGACCATGCTGAATTGAGAATGAGGAAGGAGATTATGTCCTCCCATCCTCTTTAAAGTTTTCAGTTTAATATGTTTGATTACACAATCATAGATAAAAGCGATACATGACCGGGAGATCGGGAGGCTGAGGCAGGAGAGTCACTTGAGCCCGGGAGGCAGAGGTTGCAGTGAGCCAAGAACGCCGCACTGTGGATGGCAAACCCACACCCTGTCTCAAAAAAATTAAATAAATAGAAAAATATTACAAATGAAAATTACTTAAAATCCTGCCACTTGCGGACAGCCATTATTAAAATGTTGTTATATATCCTAGACTTTTTATGTGTATCTGATCTTATATATTTTTTTTAAATGACACATGCTGTTTTACAACTTTTAAAATGAATTTATTAACTTTCTGAACAAAATATATAATGCATATCTTTTAATATAGTGTGTGTGTATATATGTAAAGATATGTGTTGCGTACATTTTAACCTTTTATTGTTGTTCATCATTGCTTAGGAAAAAAGACAAGGATTCTAAGTGAGCTCTACTAAAAGAATATGATATTTTATTTAGCACATCAGTGAATATATTCTCTATAGCACAAGAAATTACTTGCTTGCTCATTGATTTCTTTTTCTTCCCTGCTGTATTTGCAGAAGATGAACAAGTTTCTGCTGTTTGAGGCACAGGCTTTTCTGGATCCAGAGCGAGCCACCTGAAGGGAGAGCACAGGAAGATGTCCCGAGCATTGGAGCCTTGGAACTCATATTCTGAGGATGGTGGACCAGTTTGCCTCCTTCCCTGCCTTAAAAGCAGCATGGGGCTTCTTCTCCCTTCTTCCTTTCCCCTTTGCATGTGAAATACTGTGAAGAAATTGCCCTGGCACTTTTCAGACTTTGTTGCTTGAAATGCACAGTGCAGCAATCTTCGAGCTCCCACTGTTGCTGCCTGCCACATCACACAGTATCATTCCAAATTCCAAGATCATCCCAACAAGATGATTCACTCTGGCTGCACTTCTCAATGCCTGGAAGGATTTTTTTTAATCTTCCTTTTAGATTTCAATCCAGTCCTAGCACTTGATCTCATTGGGATAATGAGAAAAGCTAGCCATTGAACTACTTGGGGCCTTTAACTCACCAAGGAAGACAAAGAAAAACAATGAAATCCTTTGAGTACAGTGCTTGTCCACTTGTTTACAATGTCCTCCTTTAAAAAAAAAAAAATGAGTTTAGAGATTTTGTTCAGAGAGTAAATGTATATCCATTTAATGATTACAGTATTATTTTAAACCTTAAGTAGGGTTGCCAGCCTGGTTTCTCAAAAACCAAATATGCCGGACAGGGTGTGGCCACACCAAGAAGACAGGAAAACCTGGCTTGTGACCCTGGCTTCCCATGTCCTTCTGGTCTCACCCGCGAAGTGCCCTATCCTGGAAGTATGAAATGTTAGCCAATTACTACCAAGACACCTCATCTGCTCCTTCCCCAGTGGATGGGGTTCTTCTGTAAAACTGTTTGCACATGGCCAGGGGAGGGAACTAGGACCCTTGTGTCTTGTCTGAGCCTTATGGAGGCAGGACGGTGTCATTGGCGGATGTGTCCTGCTCCATTGAGATGGATGGCAAACCCCATTTTTAAGTTATATTTCTTTGATTTTTGTTAATTTAGAGGTTTAGGTTTTGTTTTCTTTTCTTTTTTTCTTTTTTTTTTAAGAGAAACATTTATAACTGGATAGCATTGCAGTGAAAGCAGCTTGGGATGTTGGAGCTACTGCCAGCTGTTTATACTGCTCTTTCAAGACAGCCTCCCTTTATTGAATTGGCATTAGGGAATAAACAAGCCTTTAAATGTGATAAAAGATCAAAAACCTGGTTAGATATGCCAGCCTTTGCAAGGCAGGTTAGTCACCAAAGACTAACCTCCCAGTGGCTTTATGGACGCTGCATATAGAGAAGGCCTAAGTGTAGCAACCATCTGCTCACAGCTGCTATTAACCCTTTAATGACTGAAATGACCCCTCCACTCTATTTTTGTGTTGTTTTTGCACAGACTCTGGAAAAGTGAAGGCTGCCAATCTGAGTAGTACTCAAATGTGAGGAACTGCTGGTCTTGGATTTTTTTTCCATTAAATTCAGCTGATCATATTGATCAGTAGATAAACGTAAATAGCTTCAAATTTTAAAAGTGGAATTGCAGTGTTTTTTCACTGTATCAAAAAATGTCAGTGCTTTATTTAATAATTCTCTTCTGTATCATGGCATTTGTCTACTTATATATTACATTGTCAATTATGCATTTGTAATTTTACATGTAATATGCATTATTTGCCAGTTCTATTATATAGGCTATGGACCTCATGTGCATATAGAAAGACAGAAATCTAGCTCTACCACAAGTTGCACAAATGTTATCTAAGCATTAAGTAATTGTAGAACATAGGACTGCTAATCTCAGTTCGCTCTGTGATGTCAAGTGCAGAATGTACAATTAACTGGTGATTTCCTCATACTTTTGATACTACTTGTACCTGTATGTCTTTTAGAAAGACATTGGTGGAGTCTGTATCCCTTTTGTATTTTTAATACAATAATTGTACATATTGGTTATATTTTTGTTGAAGATGGTAGAAATGTACTATGTTTATGCTTCTACATCCAGTTTGTACAAGCTGGAAAATAAATAAATATAACGTAAAGCCTTGCCTATATTCTTAATGAATCATGCATGCTTTTTATTATTAAAGTGGAATAGAAGCCTTTAGTCTCCTGCAGAAGCAAGTCCTTCGGCTGAAGAGATTTAGCCTCTGGGTTATTGGAAACTGCCCAATAGCCTATTTATTTTAGGCAGATCTCTGTTGATCAAAGCAATTAATATCATTAATGTTAGCACCAACCAAACCACTTTCAGAATTCAGTGTTTCTTGAAAATGAAGATGCTGTCACAATATATTTGCATAACATTTGTCTCTTCTCAACCGTTTCCAGCGATAATCTTTATGGTACATGATATTTTGGTTCCTGGTATACATACTGAGAGACAGGACCTCAGAGAACTTAAACTGACATTCAAGGTCACGATCATTAAGTGAAGAGTACAATTTAGCTAGTGATTCTGGACTTCTAATTAGTACACAATATTGATATGAGTGCTGATGTCTCGTGTCTGAATAATACTTTAGTCTATCAGAAGAGCACTTAATTTTAAAAGGTAAAAGCCAGTTAAATAGCAGCCTGCTTAAGCACATTTTTAAATGAGTGACTCATTTCTTTTCCTCAAGCAGGCATAACTAAAAGTATTATCCATCAGCCACTGAGAAGCCTCAGAAGTCGGAGTAGAAGCAACCGGAAGCCAAGGCACCAAACACTGGAAAATGCGAGGGAGTCTGAAGCGGAGCGGGAAGAAGGTCCCTCCAGAAGCTAACAGGAAAATGGCCAGGGCCAGGCTTCAAGGTCTTTCCAAGGCATTTGTACCAGCTGTTTCGCTGAGGAAATTTTGAAAACCTGGACACCAAAAGAGTCGGGCAATTTATTTATTTACCATTCAACCACACCTTTTAAAAAATGAAGAACTTGCATGTTTGTGTATGTTGTTACATGCTCACCTATGTTGTGTTTTCACTTTAAAACCCATTCCTCAGGGACTTTCCTAAACTGTCACTAGGAAAGCTTAATTTTCTTAAGCTTTTAAAAAAAAATACTAAGAATCTGATGTTTTGGAAAATAACTTCTTTATCATCACTGTTTGTGTTCTGCTAAAAATATGAGACAGTGACAAATAGGCCATGGTTTGTTATCCTTTTAGGTTTTATTAGACTTACATTTTAGGATACCTCTGTGTAGCACAAGACTGGTCTCCACTTAAGGGTTTCAAGAAATAAGTATTTGCCAAGTGTAACAGTTTGCAGGGACAGAGTTTAATCTATGTTATGTTAATAATAGAACTTTGCCAAGTTTTAGGGATATTGTAGAAGGTTTTGGTGAAGGTCTGATACTCTCCACCCTAATCAAAGAGGCCACACAGACCTGGATCTGTGTTTTTGTATATACAGGTTGAAGTCCTCAGAATGTTTTTCTCAGCTTCAATCTATTTCTCTGCTTTGGGAGGTGTAGATGTTATGCTCATCTATGACTTAATGTCTTTTACCTTTAGTTCACTGATAATATTCCTAAATATTCTTGAATAATGCAAGCTTCTGAGGATGCATGTATCAACACGCCTTTTGGTCTCTGCCTGTCAACGTCAGTGCACTACATTCATACCAAAGAAAAATAGGAAACTCTCTTGAGTGCTTTATCCCATGATACCAGCATTCTTTAAAAAAAAAAAAAAAAAGCTTGCCTAGAAAAGATAATGCAGCAACTGAGGGGTCAAGTTGTTGATTGCAGAGGTAAGTGATTTTATAAAGATTCACTAAGGGTGTAATATCAGCAGAGGTTGTTGAAAGGGGTAATAAGATGGAAATATGTAAGGCAAACTGCAGCTGAGGCCAACATGACACTTTCAAGAAAGATTTTAAAGTGAATGAGAATTTACCTATTTGAGAGTAAGACAACAATATTGACTGGAACTGAAAAATAATTCACGAATTGCACTTTTTTTTTTTTGAGACAGAGTCTCACTCTGTTATCCAGGCTGGAGTGCAGTGGTGCAATCTCAGCTCCACCTCCTGGGTTCAAGTGATTCTCCTGCCTCATCCTCCCAAGTAACTGGGACTACAGGCGTGCACCACCACACCTGGCTAACTTTTGTATTTTTAGTAGAGACGGGATTTCACCATGTTGGCCAGGCTGGTCTTGAACTCCTGACCTCAAGTGATCCACCCGCCTTGGCCTCCCAAAGAGCTGGGATTACAAGCGTAAGCCACCATGCCTGGCCTGAGATGCATTTTTTTAAAGATTCACATTTTAGCCAAGTACAAGGCAAACTAGTTTCTATTATGCCATAGCTATGTACCAGAAAAACTTATAGAGGCAATCACAACATTCCATGCAAGGTTAAGAAATGCCAGAGAAGGCTTTATTTCATGGGCAATCCAGGGAAAAATGTCTAAGCCTAGAGTAAAATATCTGAAATAAATTGAGTCAAATGACCAGTTTTATAAAGAATGAAAATGAAATAAATTTAGTTCAGAGTGTTCAACACCTCAAAAATAAAAGCTAGTTTAATAGAATTTAAGAAACTTTTGGCCAGGAACAGCGGGTCATACCTGTAATCTCAGCATTATGGGAGGTTGAGGCAAGAGGACTGCTTGATGCCAGGAATTAAAGAACCAGCCCGGGCAACAAAACAAGACCCTATCTCTACAAAAAGTAAAAAATATAGCCACTTGTAAGGGTGTGCACCTGTAGTCCTAGCTACTCAGGAGGCTAAAGTAGGAGGATGACTTAAGCCCAGGAGTTAAAGGCTGCAGTGATCTATGATCCTGCCACTGCACTCCAGCCTGGGTGACAGGGCAAGACTCTTGTCTCAGAAAAGAAACATTTAATAATAATATTGTATGACTTTGCTAAATGCATTGTGGTCAGATGGGGACGAATGAAGTAATAATATCTCAGAATACGTGAGGTTTTCTTTATATAGATTGAAACTTTTTTTTCACCAAATGGGACTATAAAATTGGTTTTAGGACCATGTGAGTGTCACATTTGGTATTAAGATGAAAATATGTATATGTACAATGCTTCTAGATACAGTGTAGTGAGCTAATTTACTGTGGTCCAAGCATTTTTCTAGATGCTAGATATTTACAGATTTTACTAAAGTAAACCAAGGCACCTTCAAGTTATACTTTCTTATTTTAGAGAAGTGTCTCAGGCCCTACATGGAAAAACCTGCAGAGTGATCCCTCCATTCTTGATCACAGCTGGATTGAAGGAGGTGCCTGATCCAAGAGTTGCCAATGTAGGCTCACCAGCAGTCTGTAAGAGGGTCCTGGAATGAGCGCCTTGACCAGCCAACAACTAACAACCTTATCACATTCTCTTTGGGGAATCCCTATGAAAGGGCAAAAAAAAAAAAAACAAAACAAAAGATGCACCAAAGAAGTGAGTATGCAGAAACTGACTAAGAGAAGCAATGAGGATGCAGAAATCATAAACAAGAAGGAGCCCATGAGGTCAAGAAAGCAATTCATCAAAGGCAGGAATCCTGTTAAAAACTTAGACACGTCTTATGGAACAACCAAATGATCTGTCATCGCACCTGAATAAAATGTCCAGTCTTAGAACAACTCCCTGAAGCTTGGCTCTGAATGTTGTTGCTCTTCATGAGGCCAGGATGGAGAGCTATTTTTTGTGTATCCTTTCTAAATAACCACTCTGTTCTCAGCATCTAGAAACAGTGCCTGGGATAATGCCAAGGTGTTTAATAAATGAATATATCAAACAACCTAAAGGACCTCAATTACACAGGTAAATTTGGAGACTCAAAAATCAGACAAAATGCATGTGTGAAGGGGCATCTATAACTGCTCAGACTGGTGAATATTCAGAAGTGAAATAAATGACTTATAACAAGACTAGCAAGGGTTTCAGATTAATCAAAAGGAGCAAATGATAAAAGACTGTTTAAAGAGTTCAGTTTGGTGTGACTACAGAAGTTCAGTGGAGTGAAAGGTCAATGAAGACTGAAGTGTCCATAAGAAGAGACAAGACTTCAGCTATAGCTTCAAGTATCATTTGAAGATGTGAACGAAAGCAAGAGGCAGGGCTATTGGCATGGCTGTGGGACACAGGAGTCATGCCTCATTAGATGGGACATTATGATTGGAATATACTGAGAAATTGGTTGGGATAAGTAGGGAGCGTGAGATTAGCACAAAAAATGTTTAGAGATTGTTCATTTTAGGGGATTAATAAATGCTTGTAAAAAGAAGGAAGGAGCCGGGCGCGGTGGCTCAAGCCTGTAATCCCAGCACTTTGGGAGGCCGAGACGGGCGGATCGCGAGGTCAGGAGATCGAGACCATCCTGGCTAACACGGTGAAACCCCGTCTCTACTAAAACTACAAAAAACTAGCCGGGCGAGGTGGTGGCGCCTGTAGTCCCAGCTACCTGGGAGGCTGAGGCAGGAGAATGGCGTGAACCCGGGAGGCGGAGCTTGCAGTGAGCTGAGATCCGGCCACTGCACTCCAGCCTGGGTGACAGAGCGAGACTCTGTCTCAAAAAAAAAAAAAAAAAAAAAAAAAAAAAAGAAGGAAAGGAGAAAGAATTGGCAGAATCTTTTGATGAGACAATGGTAGGAAAGGATGACTTGATTAGTCAGGACCAGGCAGGATGGAGGGTGAGGTGGGGGAAGGTAGCTAGCTGGAAAACCTGCTATCATCCCAGGTCTGAGCTAGCAAAGCCCTGGAAAGTATAGTTTCAAAGGCCATTCAAAGGAAAAAAATCAATAGAATTTGGTGTCTAATAGCATATAAGAAACCTAAAAGTTAAGCCAAAATTTTTAAAATGTTCAAGATCCTACTCTGAATGCCTAAGATAAAGAGAATAGGCTGGGTACCATGACTCATACCTGTAATGCCAACACTGGGAAGCCAAGGTGGGAGGATCGCTTGAGCCCAGGAATTCAAGACCAGCCTGGGCAACATAGGGAGACCCTGTCTTAAAAAAAAAAAAAAAAAAAAAATTATTAAAGCTTGGTAGCATGTGCCAATATGTCCCAGCAACTTGGGAGGCTGAGGTAGTAGGATCACCTGAGCCCAGCAGTTCCAGGCTGCAGTGAGCTATGATCGTACCACTGCACTTCAGCCTGGGTAAGAGAGCAAGAACTTGTCTCAGGAAAAAAAAAAAAAAAAAACAAAGTAACATTGACAAAGATAAGGAAGTTGCAGAAAATGTTAATTTTTAAAACTGATTCAAAAAATTTCTTGTCCACGGGATTCAAAGTTCCACACTGTTTCCATTGTACCTTCTGTTAATACATCCATAAGGTAAGGCTCTGGATGTGGTTGAGGAAGGGGGCATTCTACCCTCTTCAGGTACAATTACAGTACTGGTGAGTCCACACAATGTATTCACTGCATTTTCCAAAACATCTGATTTTTTTTTTTTTTTTTTTTTTTTTTTTTTGGGACAGAGTCTCGCTCTGTCGCCCAGGCTGGAGTGCAATGGTGCGATCTTGGCTCACTGCAACCTCTGCCTCCCGGGTTCAAGTGATTCTCTTGCCTCAGCCTCCCGAGCAGCTGGGACTACAGGCACGTGTCACCACGCCCAGCTAATTTTTGCATTTTTAGTAGAGACGGGGTTTCACCATGTTGACCAAGATGGTCTTGATCTCTTGACTTCGTGATCCGCCCACCTCAGCCTTCCAAAGTGCTGGGATTACAGGCGTGAGCCACGGCTCCCAGCCATCTGCTTCATCCTTTTGTGTCATTGTAAAGGTTGCAAATCATTGAGTGCAGGCACTACGTCTAACTAAGCTATTTCTAGCACTGTATCCTTCAAGGATATCCTTAAATAATAGAATTTGTATAATGTTGGATCAGCTGGTTAGATTTTAGAGCTTTTCAAACGACGGAAAATGTAGAAGAATCAAAATAGCCAAGCAAATGCCAACAAATAGAATGGGAAGAGTCAAATAGGAAATGTGAGTGGGAAAGGGGTTAAGCCACAGCCCTGCAAAATTTAAATTATTTGCTCACATGCAAAACTAGGCCCAGAGAAGGACACTGACAATGTGGAATCGGTACTTTCAAAATTCACCTCAAAAGCTGGAGGACCGGTAGAATGAAAGCCACCAGCCTGCTCATGGGCGAACTGCGGCACTTCTGTCCTTTCTTCCATTTACTTTCCTGAGGAGAGGAGAGACTGCTCGCCTGGTGTTCCACTGCGCCCTCCCCAGCAGGCCCTCACTGACCCGGGAGGCAGGAGCAGAAGTTGTTCACTACAGATTCTCGCTCCATCATAATATAAGCAAGAAGGCTGGGCACGGTGGTTCATGCCTAATCCCAGCACTTTGGGAGGCTGAGGTCAGAAATTCCAGACCAGCCTGGCCAACCTAGGGAAACCCCATCTCTACGGAAAATACAAAAATCAGCCAGATGTGGTGGCATGCACCTGTAATCCCAGCTACTTGGGAGGCTGAGGCACAAGAATTGCTTGAACCCGGGAGGCAGAGGTTGTAGTGAGCCGAGATCGCACCACTGCACTCCAGCCTGGGCAACAGAGCAAGATTCTGTCTCTAAATAAATAAATAATGAAAAATAACCAAATATAGATATGGGAAGAAACATGAAAATAATAGTGTTAAAGGAGGTGGAAGAACAGCAAGGAAAATGAGGGAAGGGAAAGGATAAGAAAGAACAATTAAATGGTGAAATAATAAGCAAATACTCAAAAGCAAAAAAAAAAAAAGCAACACAATAGTTCATATCCGTGGTTTGGAGCAGACCCCTCCTGAAGCAGGACAACTCTACTCTTTGGGAAGTGAATTTCCCATTAATAACAGTTAATGTCACTCATAGATTGGAGGCTTTTGATAACAGCGAAAGATTGTATCCTTTCATTCTCAGATGGGGATAGGTACCAGATGCTCTTACTTAATTACTTGAAGATGTAACTACATAATCTTGCCCATGATTGCTACACTGAGTTTACCTGGTTTGAGCTCAGAGTGGTTTACCTCATTGATTTCCAGCGTCCTTTAAGGTCAGTCACATATGATTGCACCTAAGATATTTAAATAACTGTTTCTTTTTACTCCCAGAGTGTGCGATCATCAGAGTTCCCCCAAACCAGAGAATCTCTACTTAGTGAGTGCAATGGCTCAACATGAACCCGTATTTGAAATTTCATTTTACCCAGTCAGCTCATGAGGAAGCAATTTATCTGTGGATTTATATAAATATCACTATTAGAGACAAACTACTTATAAATGCTTTAAATTCATTTCTCCTCCAGACCCAGAAAGGAAACCCAAATGTATCCACTTCACGCATTCAAAGCCTTGACTTTCTGAGCTAATCTTTCACAAATGGCTCTAAGGGAGGGTCTCCTTCCTTCCTTGGGGCTCACCCAGAGGTTGCTCCTTTGCAATCCACATTGATGAAGGACACCTTCCCTGCTGGAGGTCACGTGAATGCAGGATATTCTTTGAAGAGCAAACACCACCCTCCAGCCTTGAAATGCTGGCGTGGCTTCACCATGTCTAAATCAAGCTCTGTCCACCCAGACAGGAAGACTCCACCCTGTTGTGACAGGCACAATGTGGAATTTGTGCTTCAGTGAGCTTCTGATGATTTTCACCCCACACCTTGGATGTGTTTTTGAAACAACGTGGGATATAAATAAATAAAACACATTAACCATTGTGGTGCTTTATTCTGTCTTCAATATGTGTAAGCTGATTTCTACCATAAAAGAGTTTTTTTCTCTCCTTCCCCCTTCCTTCTTTCCCTGCTCTCCCACCGCCCTCACCATCACCACCCACCCTGCCCTAAAAAAACAGTTCCGCTTTTGGTATTCTTCTGTGACGTTCCACACTTCATTGAAGGGTGATTCTCCTAGTTGAAATTTTAAAATGCATCCATTCCCATCCTCCTGCTTATTCAGAATCCTCTATTGCCACATCTTTAGGTGCTTCTTCAACCCCCATTTACAACTTATCTCAGGCTCATGAGTGTCTTTTCTTACTCAGGTTCTCATCCTATCACTCTCTGCACAAAAGCCTGGGAGAATGTTCATTTCCATCCCAAGAACAAAATAAGCTTTTGCCCCTCCCCACCTTAAAACAATTGCTCAAGGTAATGGTCACTATCTCACAAAATTAAATGATTAACTTTTGAGGCCAGACTGTGGTTTTTCCACTGAGAAGTTCTTGGCCGTGCAGAAAGAAGAGTCCATCTGTTCCATGTGACACAGAAGTGTGAAGACGATGCCCGTGTTTCTGTCCCAGGCGAGGAAGTTTGTATGTAAATACAGTGAGGAAAGGGTAAGAAGACAGAGATTCAAAGCAAAAAAAGGGAACAGTAAATGCACACAGGGCAGTTTTGCAACTAAAAAAAAAAATTTAAACATTTCTGATGTCAAGAAATCAGAAGGCATTTGGAAAATATTCTAGCCCTTTTAAAGATATTGCAAACCGTTTTCCCTGGCTTATTTCTACATAGCAGCAAACTTTTATCTCTGAAAATAAACTGTCCATCTCCTGAGAAGAGATTATTTCTCTTCTGAGAACTCTTTCAGATACAAGAATGTGAAGGATTCCAGTTGTTTTTGTCCTGCTTACTTTTCCTGTGACGTGTATATATGAAGCGGGATAGCAATCCCCGTCCAGAAGTTCCCAAGAGAGGAGATGGGCTTCTATGCTTTTTAAAAAAATGTGACAGAAAGTCTGCGTGAGGTTTGAACTTTTTTTTTTTTTCCTGGTGAGGACAAAGTCAATTTTCAACTGTGAGAAAAGTGCTCTGAGGCAAACTCGCTTTCACCACAGCTTAGCCCTGTGGCATCTCCTTCTGTGGCCATGCACCCAATAAATTTCCCTAGATGTGCAATTCCTGTAGCCTGGTCCTGGTCAGGCTGGCATGGCAGGAGGGCTTCCTTCTATTACTAAAGTGGAGTCTCCAAATCACCTCTTCGGAATGTGTGAACCCTAGGGCATGGTTCCCAACCGCTGAGCCACAGACTGGTACAGGGCCACAGGCAGGGGCTGAAGGGCGGGTGAGCAAGGGAAGCTCATCTGTATTTACAGCTGATCCCCATCGCTGGCATTACCGCTCAAGCTCCGTCTCCTGTCAGACCAGCGGCGGCATTAGATTCTCATAGAAGCACGAACCCTATTGTGAACTGTGCATGGGAGGGATCTAGGTTGCGTGCTCCTGATGGGAATCTAATGTCTGATGATCTGTCACTGCCTCTGATCACCCCCAGATGGGACCATCTATTTGCAGCAAAACAGGCTCAGGGCTCCCGCTGATTCTACACTACGGTGAGTTGTATGATTATTTCATTATGTATTACAATGTAATAATAACAGAAATAAAGTGCACAATAAATGTAATGTGCTTGAATTATTCCAAAACCATCCCCCTGCCTGGTCCATGGAAAAACTGGCTTCCACGAAACCAGTACCTGGTGCCAAAAGGCTGGGAACCTTTTGCCCTGGGGAAGAATTTAAATACAAATGTAGCAAATTCCAGTTCCTTATTTTGTTCTGTAAAAGCATTATTGATTTTGACAACCCAAAGCATCATCAGGAAAACAGGGAACACACTGCATGGACATCTGCCGTGAGGGGGATGTTAGTGATCATTGGCTACAGAGCTCTGTGAAGGCGCAGGGAGAGAGCCAGGAGTCTAGTGGGCACCCCCAGGAGACATAGCCCCTGTGTACTGGTGTGCACGCTGGACACTAGTGACCTGGAGGCCAGCAGTGGGAGGGGACAGGCAGCATTAGGGATTAGAAAGCAAAGACTCCATGAGTTGATTTTGGATTGCTCTCTTTCTTTTATGTTCCTTGTATTGGTTTGCTAGAGTGGCCACAGCTTGGGTGTTTTAAACAATAGAAATGTTGTTCCCACAGTGCTGGAGGCAGGGGTCCAAGATGAAGGTGCTGGCAGTTTTGTTCTTTCCTGAGGTCTCCCTCCCAGATTTGTTCTCTCTGACTTGCAGATGGCTTCCGGCTCACTGTGTCCTCACAGCGTCTTTCCTCCGAATGTGCATCCATGGTGTCTTCCACTTCTTATAAGGACACCGGTCCTGTTGGTTTAAGCCTCTGCCCTGTGACTTCGCTTAACCTTAGTTACCTCTTTGAAGGCCCTGTCTCCAAATACAATCACATTGGGAGTTAGAGCTTCAACACATGGATTTTGGGAGACTACAATTCAGTTCATAACAGGTCATTACCGAGCCACTAGGTTGCTAAGAGCAAAATCTCAAGTTCATGAGTGCAGCTATGCCCAGGTGCAGCGCCAAGGGATACCCATGAAACTCCCCCCCGCCTTTTTTTTTTTTTTGAGACAGAGTCTTGCTCTGTTGCCTGGGCTGGAGTGCAGTGGCGCGATCTAGGCTCACTGCAAGCTCCGCCTCCCGGGTTCACACCATTCTCTGGCCTCAGCCTCCCGAGTAGCTGGGACTACAGGTGCCCACTACCATGCCTGGCTAATTTTTTGTATTTTTAGTAGAGATGGGGTTTTACTGTGTTAGCCAGGATGGTCTCTATCTCCTGACCTAGTGATCCGGCCACCTCGGCCTCCCAAAGTGCTAGGATTACAGGCGTGAGCCACCGTGCCCAGCCAAAAAAACTGTTTTTCATGTACTTATCGGAACGGCTAAAATTAAAAATACCAAATGCGGGAAAGGGTGTGGGGTAATAGGATCACTCAAATTGCTGGTAGGAATGTAAAATGGTACAGCTGCTTTGGAAAGCATTTTGGCAAATTCCTATAAAATTCAACAGTACTATAAAGTTATAGATGTACTGTACTATATTTATATTAATATAAACTCAAGTATCACTATAAAATTAAAATTACTACACAACCCAGAAGTTGAACTCTTGGGCATTTATTCTCAGCATATCCAGGATAATGTAGACTTTTCCTTGATTGATTTGTAAGTTCAACATGTCCATGGTTTATGGTTCATAATGTCTACCTATGTTTTAATATCATCTGCCAATTTATTGACATATTCTCCATTAACAAAAATGATAGAGAAAGAAAAACTCTTCTAGATAACAATCCTGCCTGCTGTTTCCCTAGCAAGTCATGGGTGAGATCATTGGAAGCTGACCTATGGTGCTTTAGGTGTCTCGTAAGACTCTCAGCATTTCTTCCTCCTCGGGAAATGCTCTGCTGAGTTCACAATCTCAAATCAAATCTGCTTTGTATGTAGGAGAATGAAACTGGATCCTCATCTCTCACCTTATACAAAAATCAACTCAAGATGGATTAAGGACTTAAATCTAAGACCTGAAACTATAAAAATTATAGAAGATAAAATCAGAAAAAACCCTTGTACACATTGGGTTAGGCAAGGATTTTATGACCAAGAACCCAAAAGCAAATGCAATAAAAACAAAGATAAATTGCTGGGACCTAATTAAACTAAAAAGCTTTTGTTGTGCAAAAGGAACAGTCAGCAGAGTAAACAGACGTGGGAGAAATTCTTCACAATCTATACACCTGACAAAGGACTAATATCCAGAATCTACAAGGAACTCAAACAAATTAGCAAGAAAAAACAAAAAATCCCATCAAAAAGTGGGCTAAGGACATGATTAGACAATTCTCAAAAGAAGATATACAAATGGCCAAGAAACATGTGAAAAAATGCTCAACATCACTGATCAGGGAAATGCAAATCAAAACCACAATGCAATACCACCTTACTCCTACAAGAATGGCCATAATAAAAAAATAATAGATGTTGACATGGATGCGGTAAACAGGGAAAACTTCTACACTGCTGTTGGGAATGTAAACCACTATGTAAACCACTTCCATAGTACAACCGCTATGGAAAACAGTGTGGAGATTCCTTAAAAAACTAAAAGTAGACCAGATGCAGTGGCTCATACCTGTAATCCCAGCACTTTGGGAGGCCGAGGTGGGTGGATCACGAAGTCAGGAGATCAAGACCATCCTAGCTAACACGGTGAAACCCCATCTCTACTAAAAATACAAAAAAATTAGCTGGGCATGGTGGCGGGCGCCTGTAGTCCCAGCTACTTGGGAGGCTGAGGCAGGAGAATGGCGTGAATGCGGGAGGCAGAGCTTGCAGTGAGCTGAGATCGCACCACTGGATTCCAGTCTGGGCGACATGGTGAGACTCCATCAAAAAACAAAAACAAACAAAAAAACCAAACCAAAATTAGAACCACCATTTGATCCAGCAATCCCACTACTGGGTATCTACCCAGAGGAAAAGAAGTCATTATATGAAAAAGATACTTGTACACACATGTTTATAGCAGCACAATTCGCAGTTGCAAAAATGTGGAACCAGCTCAAATGCCCATCAATCAATGAATGGATAAGGAAACTGTGATATACACACACACACACACACACACACACACACACACACACACCATGGAATACTACTCATCCATAAAAATGAATGAATTAATGGCATTAGCAGCAACCTGGATGGGATTGGAGACTATTATTCTAAGTGAAGTAACTCAGGAATGGAAAGCCAAACATTGTATGTTTTCACTCATAAGGGAGAGCCAAACTATGAGGATGCAAAGGCATAAGAATGACAAGAATGACACAATAGACTTTGGGGACTCAGGAGGGAAAGCAGGAAGCGGGTGAGGGACAAAAGACTACAAGTCAGGTTCGGTGTATACTGTTTGGGTGGTGGGTGCATCAAAATCTCACAAATCACCACTAAAGAACTTACTCGTGTAACAAAATACCACCTGTTCCCCAAAAACCTATGGAAATAAAAAAATTTTTTAAATTTAATCTGCTTTATAAAGTTGGATTTTAGTATAGAATAACTTTTCCTAAGAATCAAATTGTTACATATTTTTCTAAAACATGCATGGCGAGATGCATATAGTATACAAACATATTGTAACAGCATAAATCTGTAAGAGATAGCAAAGTAGGATGGGTTACAATTTCTCGGGAAGCAGATCATCTCATGGGCTAGGACTAGCGGCATGGTGGCTGTGTTCAAGCCATGACTGACTTCACCTCCTCTGCCATGGGAGATGCTGACAATGCAGGGCACACCCGAAGCAGGGGCTTCCGCCATTTCCTTACCCACGGACTGAGCATGCAGAGAACTGGCATGGTCTGCTTAGCACCTGCCTAGGATGTGGTTGGGGTAAGTATCAGGAAAGGGGGTGGAAAATGTGAGCCCAGGGCAGGAAATCAGAGCACAGATTTAAGAAAAATGTCTCAGAAGTCCTTAAAAAGTCAAGTACCTGAACGGACACACTGGCTAATAAAATCCTGGCACTTTGGGAGGCTGAGGTGGGTCCAGCAGTTCAAGATCAGCCTAGGCAACATAGTGAGACCCTGTCTCTATAAAAATATTTTAAAAATTAGCCAGCCATGGTGGTGTGTGCCTGTAGTCCCAGCTATTCTGGAGGCCAAGGTGGGAGGATCCCTTGAGCCCAGGAGTTTGAGGCTGCAGTGAGCTCTGATCACACCACTGTACTCCAGGCTAGGCAAGAGAGTGAGACCCTGTCTCAAAAACAAACAAAATGTCAAGTGAAAGTTTAAAAATAATCAAAAGGGCCAGGCACAGTGGCTCACGAGGTCAGGAGTTCGAGACCAGCCTGACCAACATGCTGAAACCCCATCTCTACTAAAAATACAAAAATTAGCCAGGCATGGTGGCGTGTGCCTGTAATCCTAGCAACTCGGGAGGCTGAGGCAGGAGAATCACTCGAATCTGGGAGGCAGAGGTTGCAGTGAGCTGAGATTGCACCACCACACTCCAGCCTGGGCAACAGAGCAAGACTCCGTCTCAAAAAAAAAAAAAAATCATCAGAAGTAATAATTAGTAATAATTAATACTAATAATTATAATAATTTAAAGGAGTATTTCTCAAGACACTTGCAAGAAAGTCTGCATGGCCAAAACTTTCCATAAGCATTATTATTATTTTCACACTAATACTAACCTATTTGCTTTATTATTTGTATTGACATTTACATTGATGGTACAAAAGCAATGGTGGGTAAAACTGCTGGAACCTTAACATGAATCAAAGCAGTGATGCCAAACTGAACTAGCAGTCATTGTGTTTTTCACCCTGCACGCACTTGCAGTCAAACAAACCCACAGAAACATACCAATCCTTGATAAGGCAGTAAAACTTTTAAAATTTTTGTAAATTCTTGTCCTTTGAGTAGTGTCTAATTAATATTCTAGGTGAAGAAGTGGAAAATAGAAATAAAGCACTTCTGCAGCATAGCAAAGGAGAATAATTGTCTCAAGAAAAAGCACTTTTTTTGTTTTAGTGTAAACCGAATTAATTGCTTTTTTCATGGAACATAATACTTTCCAGAAGAATGACTAGTTTTTCAGTTTTGGATATTTGGTAAACTTTTTTTTTTTTTTTTTATTTACAGGCAAAGTCTCACTCTGTCACCCAGGTTGGAGTGCAGTGGTGTGATCTCACCTCACTGCGGCCTCGTCCTCCTAGTGTCAAGCAATTCTCCCACCTCAGCCTCCTGGGTAGCTGGGACTACAGGTGTGCACCACCATGCCCAGCTAAGCTTTTTGAGTATTATTATTTATTTATTTATTTTAGTAGATACAAGGCCTCACTAAGTTGCCCAGGCTGGTCTCAAACTCCTGAGCTCAAGTGATCCTGCTGCCTTGGACTCCCAAAGTGCTGGGATGACAGACGTGAGCCACTGTATCCAACCAACTTATTTTTTTTTAATGACGAAAGTGAGTCCACCACTTCAGAGAAAACAACTGATTGACTATTGTCAATAATAAAATTCAAGCTTTCAAGTGAAAATTAGAATTTTGAAAAACTTGTATTTGGCACTATAAACTTGACAGCTCCCCAACAGTTAAGACTTTTCTATTGAGATTGCTGGAGTATCTTAAGGAATGTGGGTTTTTTTTTTTTTCATATTATATAATGAAATGTATCCACATAAAAGGTTGAGAACTTCTGTCTTAAGGTTTAGTGTGGGTTCCTGTTACCCAGACCATTTGATTCTTTCTTACTAAAAACAAGTAGGTGTAAATCACATGCATGAAAAATGTGAGTTTCTCTACTTGAAAGTGACCGGCAGCTAAGCTGCTGGGTTGCACACTGAAGTTGTTTGTGGACATTCAGAATCACTTGAAAGGTAAGACCCACTCACCTGTTAAAAGTATAGATATGCGACTCTTAAGAAAAATTAGTTCTATTTTTCTTGTAGCTTTATTATAAGAGAATGATCTAGATCTAAAAAGATCATAATCCACATTCTGTCTTGGTTTGAATATATTACAAAGAGAACAGTTTCTGGAGTCAGATAGGTCTTGGTTTGAACTCAGATGTCTGCCGTTTCCATTGCAGGACTTTGAGATATTTACATCTCTGACCTCCAAAATAGCCTTCAGTGGTGCCTGTTTCCTGGTTTGACACCCTTCTGACCTTTCTCATGATGGGTGGTGGTCTGTTGGACAAATAGGATATGTCAGAAGTGATAGTATGTAACTTCTAAGATTATGTTACAAAAAGATTTCATGCATAAAGTCGTGCTAACTCAAAATCAAATGTCAATCTGTGTTTCTTTTCATTGTAAGCACAGTTGATTCTTGAACAACACAGGTTTGAACTGTATTAGTCCATTTATATGAATTTTTTAAAATAAAAACTTATATCTTGAACTATTGCTTTTCTTTTGGATCATAGCTCTGGGGAAAGCAGCGGCCACACCAGGGGCCCTGCAGGCCACTCAGGCTGTATGTGGAGAGGCCCGTATGGAAGAACTGAGGCTGCCAACAACCATGTGGGTGAACTTCGTAAGAGGGGTTTCAGCCCCAGTCAAGCCTTGAGACGACTTGTGGCCTGGATGACAGCATGTCTTCAGCATCATGAGAGACTCTGAGCTAGAACCACCCAGATAAGCTGCTCCCAGATTGCTGAGCACAGAAACTATTTGTTATTTTAAGTTACTATGTTTTGGAGATAACTTATTAGATAGCAATAGATAATACAGGTAACTAAAATATTGTTTTCATACTTTAAAACATGTCCTGAATCTTCCAGGAATGTATTTCTGTAGAAATCTGTTGAGGGTCGGTTCAGTTGTCTGCATCTAAAATAGAAATATCAGATCCACTAAAGCCGACAATTCGTTGCTTGAAATAAGACAGAAGTTTGTGGTCTGATACAAAATTGTAGAGATTTCCTGGAATGTAGGGGCCAGGCTCACAACCTGAGCTATATTTCACTATCCTTCCATCACTGTTTCTCTGGTTGTTTTGGTTGTCTGGAGTTAGTTCTGCAGTAGATTCGTGAGGAAAGATTCATGGGAACGCTGTTGCACTGGAAATTCAGTTTTAATGTAAAAACACTCAGCTCACCTTTTCTTTTCTGGAGTGTACTAAAAATGACACTTCACTGTCTTCTTGCATAAAGTAGTGCTAACTCAAGATCGATTGTCAATTTGTATGTCTTTTCTTTTGAAGCATAGTTGATCCTTGAACAACAGGGGTTTGACCTACACTGGTTCATTTATAGGCTTTTTGTTTTTTTGAGACGAAGTTTCACTCTCATTGCCCAGGCTGGAGTGCAATGGCGTGATCTTGGCTCACTGCAACCTCCACCTCCCAGGTTCAAGCGATTCTCCTGCATCAGCCTCCCTAGTAGCTGGGATTACAGGGGCCCGTAACCATGCCCAGTTAATTTTTATATTTTTAGTAGAGATGGGGTTTCACCATGTTGGTGAGGCTGGTCTTGAACTCCTGAACTCAGGTGATCGGCCTCCCAAAGTGCTGGGAGCCACCCAGGTGTGAGCCACCACACCCGGGCTACAGGCCTTTTTTTTTTATATCCAGTGTGCTTGCTCTCCTACATCCTCTTTCACCTCTTCCACATTTTCTGCCTCTGCCAACCCTGAGACAGCAAGACCAAACCCTCCTCCTCCTCAGCCTTCTCAACATGAAGACAGCAAGGATGAAGGCCTTTATGATGATCCACTTCCACTTAATGAATAGTAAATATATTTTCTCTTCCTCATGATTTTCTTAAGAGCATTTTCTTTCCTCTAGCTTACGTTATTGTGACAATACAGTATATAGTACATAAAACAGGTCACACATGGTGGTTCACACCTATAGTTCCAACACTTTGGGAGGCTAAAGCAGGCAGATCACTTGAGCCCAGGACCAGCCTGAGCAACATAGTGAAACTCTGTCTCTACAACAAAAACAAAAACATTAACTGGGTGTGGTGACACATGCCTGTTGTCCCAGCAACTCAAGAAGCTGGGGTTGGAGGATCACTTGAGCCCAGGAGGTTGAGGCTGCCATGAGCCGTGATTACGTCCCTGTACTCCAGCCTGGGTCACAGAGTACGACCTTGTCTTAAAAAAAAAAAAAAGGAAGAGCAGCGAGCTAAAGCTTCCAGTCAACAGTAAGGTATTTATAGTTAATTTTTCAGGGAGACAAAAGTTATCACAGATTTGCCCCTAACCCCATATGGTTCAAGGCTCAACCGTAGTATGATATTTTCTGAAGTCTAAAGGACTTTTTGTTTTCTTTTCTTTTTTTTTTTTTTTTTTTTTAAGCTATAGTTTTGGCCAGGCATGGTGGCTCACATCTGTAATCCTAGCACTTTCGGAGGCTGAGGCAGAAGGATTACCTGAGCTCAGGAGTTCGAGACCAGCCTGGGCAACACGGTGAAACCCCATTTCTACTAAAAAATACAAAAAAAAAAAAAGTACTCAGGCATGGCGGTGCATGTCTCTGATCACAGCTATTAGGGAGGCTGAGAGAGAAGAATTGCTTGGACCCGGGAGGCAGAGGTTGCAATGAGCTTAGATCGTACCACTGCACTCCAGCCTGGTCAACAGGGCAAGACTCCATCTCGAAAAAAAAAAAAAGCTATAGTTTTATCAGACTAAGTCTTGGCATTGTAAGTTCTGGGCTATTATTTCATATAAGCAGGGGTCAATCCAACAAGTAGTTTCAAATTCTCCCTAAGGAAAGTTTTATTGCATTTTAAGTTTTAGTATTTGTTCTTTTCAATTATTTTGGTTTTCCTCTTCAGAGACCTCTCCCTATCAAACATGCTAGATCTTCTTTCACTGTCTTCTATAGCTTCACTTTTTATCAAATCCTTTTTATCTTTTTTCATTTCCTTCGATATGTAAAAGTTTCCTCCTTTCCAACTTTCACTTCCCTTAAGCATTTTGTGTTGTGTTTATTGTCATACCTTGTTTGGTTTATCTTAATTTCTCTCTCTCTTTTTTTTTTTTTTTTTTTTTGAGGCAAAGTCTTTCTCTGTTGCCCAGGCTGGAGTGCAGTAGCATGATCTTGGTTCACTGCAACCTCTGCCTCCCAGGCTCAGAAGATTCTCTTGTCTCAGCCTCCCAAGTAGCAGGGACTACAGGCAGGTGCCACCACACCCAGTCAATTTATGTATTTTTTGGTAGAGACAGGGTTTCACCATGTTGGGCAGGCTAATCTCAAACTCCTGACCTCAAGTGATCAGCCTGCCTCGGCTTCCCAAAGTGCTAGGATTACATGTGTGAGCCACCACACCTGGCATCTTTATTTCTCAAATGTATTTTTTCCCTAAACCTTTTTTAGTTTTTTCATATCTCATTTAAATTTTTCTTTGCTCTATTTACTTTATTTTTTTAATTCTGATTTTTATGTTTTATCAACACATATAGTAGTTTTCCTTATGTTTGTTTAGCATATTTTGAAATATTCGGTTAAAGTTTTCATCTGTTGTGTGAGCTTGAATTTCTGGTGTTATTTCATAGTATGTAAGGATTTAATCTCCTCCTATTTCTCTTTTTCTGTTTTTTTGTTTGTTTGTTTGTTTTTGTTTTTTTTTGAGATGGAGTCTCGCTTTGTCACCCAGGCTGGAGTGCAGTGGCGCCATCTCAGCTCACTGCAAGCTCTGCCTCCCGGGTTCACGCCATTCTCCTGCCTCAGCCTCCCAAGTAGCTGGGACTACAGGTGTCCACCACCACACCCAGCTAAGTTTTTGTATTTTTAGTAGAGATGGGGTTTCACTGTGCTAGACAGGATGGTCTCAATCTCCTGACCCCGTGATCCACCCACCTTAGCCTCCTATAGTGCTGGGATTACAGGCACGAGCCACCGCACCTGGCCCTATTTCTCTTTTTCTAATATACCCACTTTGTTTGAGATTTGATACAATCCTTTTCTTTAGCTCATTTTTAATTCAAATGACTATTTTTGCATATTTAAGAGGGATGAAGGAGTCAGAATAACATTTTTAACCTCATGACTCTAGAACTCTTCCTTTTGTTGTTTTCACAGAGACTGAAAACGTGGCAGTGAACTGCCTGAGGTTTTCATTCTCTGTTCATCTCTGATTTTATCTGGATCTTCTCTTTCCTTTGTCTCTATTGTCCCTGCCCTAGTCAACTAGGAATCTATTCTCAGCATTTGCGCCTCCATGTAGGGCTTTGTCATGGAAAGTCAGTCTGGTTTGTTACTTTCAAGAATTCATAGGCACAAACACCCAGGCAGATCTGGCATCCTCAGATCTTCCAGCAACCCCAGTGCAGTTATCTGGACAATAAAACCTGCAAAACACTCTTCAAGTTTCTACAGTTATTCTCAGAATACACTACGATGTTTTCCCGTGAATAACCGATAGTAATTTCGGAGTTCTCTGTCTTTGGTTTTGCTCTCCTGGTTGCTCTGATGTTTTTTTTGGGGGGCATTCATAAGGTCAAAAACCGCACTGCCACTGCCACCTCATTCCCAGAATGGTATTCTCTTACTTTTTCTTTTGAACAAAATTCCCTTGGAAATGGTTTTAGAAACTTGTGCACCTATTTAATTTGCTTTTCTATTCATTTTTAAAACGTTTTTACTATGTAAATTTCAAAATCTAGACAAAGGTAGAGATGACAGTATATTGCTATCACCCATGCACCCATTTTCAATTCACATATGACTAATCTTATTTCATTTTGGGACTATGTATGTTTCTGTCTTGCAACCCATTGGATCGTTCTGAAGAAAATTCAAGACATCATGTCATGCCAGCATAAAATGCTTCTATTTTTAAATTATTTTCAAATGCCAAATGCACACACATACAGCTGACCCCTGAACAATGTGGGAGTTAGGGGCACCAACCCATCCCCAAGTCAAAAATCTGTGTATAATTTTTGACTCCCCCAAAACTTATACAAATCAACACACATGTTGTATGCTATATGTATATAGTATGTCTAGTTTCCTGTATTCTTACAATAAAGTAAACTAGAGAAAATAAAATGTTATTAAGAAAAGCATGGCTGGCTGTGCACAATGGCTTATACCTGTAATCTTAGCACTTTGGGAGGCTGAGTTGGGCAGATTGTTTGAACCCAGGAGTTCAAGACCAACTGGGGCAACATGGGAAAACCTCATCTCTATTAAATAAAAAAGAAAGAAGGAAAGAAAGAAAGAAAAAAAGCAAGCAAGCAAGCAGGCAAGAAAGAAAGAAAGGAAAAGAAACCTATGGCTGAGTCTGGTAGCTCATGCCTATAATCCCAATGCTTTGGGAGGCTGAGGAAGGAGGATCACTTGAGACCAGGAATTTGAGACCAGGCTGGTCAACATAGTGATGCTCCATCTGTATTAGTCCATTCTTACACTGCTATAGAGAACAGCCTGAGACTGGGTAATTTATAAAGGAAAGAGGTTTAATTGACTCACATTTTTGCATGGCTGGGGAGACCTCAGGAAACTTACAATCATGGCAAAAGGTACCTCTTCACAGGGTGGCAGGAGAAAGATTGAATGAGTGCCAAGCAAAGGGGGAAGCCCCTTATAAAACCATCAGATCTCATGAGAACTCACCACTATCAAAAGAACAAAAGCATGGGGGTAACCACCCCCATGATTTAATTACCTCTCACTAGGTCCCTCCCACAACAGGTGGGGATTATGGGAACTACAATTCAAGATAAGATTTGGATGGGTACACAGCCAAACTGTATCACTGTCTATACAAAAAATTTAAAAATTATCCAGGTGCAGTAGCATGTGCCTATAGTCTTCCTAGCTATTCAGGAGGCTGAGGTGGGAGGATTGCTTGAGCCCAGGAGTTTGAAGCTGCAATGAGCTATGATTGCATCCCTGCACTCCAACCCAGGGAACAGAGTGAGACCCTGTCTCAAAATAAATAAATAGATAAATAAATAAATAAATAAATAAATAATTTAAAAGAAAATAATAGAAAGGAAAAATATATTTATTATTCATTAAGTGGAAGTGGTCTCTCAAAACGGCTTTCATCCTTGTCATCCTCATGTTGAGAAGGCTGGGGAGGAGGAGGATGAGGCAGGTTGGTCTTGCTAGCTTGAGGGTGGCAGAAGCAGAAGAAAATCCAGGTATAAGTGGACTAGCATACTTTAAACTCATGTTGTTCAAGGGTCAATTGTATAGACATATATATAAAACATCAGGCTGTGATGGTTCACAACTTCACACAAATGACAAGTACACAGTGGTGCTTTGGCTTCACACATCTTAGGAAAATTGTATCTATGAAGGGACCACTGAAATAGAAATTAGATATGTTCTTACAGATTTATGAAAAGACAGTATTAAAACAAAACAAAACAAAGCACCAAATTTCTATCCAATTTTCCAACATCAGAAGATCTGAAAGTTATTCTTTCTTTTTTTTTTTTTTTTTTTTTTTTTTTAGACGAGTCTCGTCTGTCGCCCGGTGGACTGCAGTGGCCGGATTCTGCTCCCTGCAAGCTCCGCCTCTCGGGTTTACGCATTCTCCTGCCTCAGCTTCCCGAGTAAGCTGGGACTTACAGGCGCCCGCCACCTCGCCCGGCTTAGAATTTTTTTTTTTGGTTATTTTTAGTAGAGACGGGTTTTCCAGTGTTAGCCAGGAATGGGTCTCGATCTCCTTGACCCTCGTGATCCGCCCGTCTCGGCCTCCGCAAAGTGCCTGGGATTACAGGCTTGAGCCACCGCGCCCGGCCTGAAAGTTATTCTTAATTCACCTTTTCTCTTTCCCCAGCACAACCACCATTAATTAACTTCTCTCCGTTCAACATCTTCCAGATCTCTATTACGACAGGCTCTGCCTTAGTTTAGGATTTCATCATTTCTTTTCTACGCTCTGGCTTCTGATTTATGTCTTGACCTCTAGATCACCCCCCTTCAGTTGGTCCTCCAGAAACCACTAGTAAGAACTTTCTTAAATGTTAATCTATTCATTTGACTCTCTAGAAGCACTTAGTAGGCTCCTATCGCTTAAGGATAAAGGAAATTTCCTTACAAATAAAGGAGGCTGCTAGTGATCAAGATTCTGTTTACTTTTTCAATCTCTCCTCTTGCTCTGTCTAAACAAACACTTGTGCTTCCTTCCTGCTCTGCTATTTGAGTCTACTCTGCTTTCCTACATGTTGTTCTGTTTTTCTCCAAAAACCTCCCCCCACATCCTGCCAGTAAACTGTGACTTACCATCAAGCCTCAGTTACATCTCTTCTGGCTTTGAAAAAAACATGGCGCATGAAGTAAAAGGAGACTTAAATATTATCTTGGACTTTCAATGTCCTGCTCGCATCTAGCTCATTCATTCCTCAAAAGCCTTCCTGAATCATACAAGGCGGGGTATTGTTTCCGTGAATAAGTAAACTGAGTAGAGGCAGCAGTTAGTAAATGGCAGAATTAGAAGGCCCTGGAAAACCCCAGCAGGCATCATTCCTATTGTAGTCTATAGGAACATGCCCCTGAGTGCGTTGCCAGCAAGTTTGCCCTTGTTACATATATATCCCTTTCAGAGTTCACAGCAGAGGATAGCTTCCATTATGCAGATTGTTGATCCTTTTTCCTTTTTTTTAAGCTCTCATGACCACTAAATCTGCATAATAAGCAACTAAAATGCTTCCTATTGGAAGAAAGTTATTTTTTTTCCCTACTGTCTTCACTCCCAAATGCACCCAGGTCAAAATTTAGCAACGCTTGGCTTGAAATGGCATCCATGTTTTGTTATGGTAATTTTTTATTTTTAAATGCAGAAGTGATTTAGTAGTAAAATCCTGCTTGCTGGTTAGAGGTCGTGGGAATGCCTCTCCATCTGAATGGAAAGAAATTGGTTTTAAATTATTAGATGGCCAAAGACATATAGAGAGTGGAGTTACAGAAGCAGCTTATGACCTTCACCTACACTTGAACTGGAATGGCAATCTACATTTCCAAAGGCGCTAAGCGTTCCAATTTAAATTTCTGTGGTGACACTTGAAAAGATTGATCATTCTGTCCTGAGAGGAGATGAAGGAATGAGGGTGAGGGGTTATGAGCGGGCAACACTGCCAGTGGGAGCTGACAATCAACTAGGAAAGCCCCAAGGATGTCCGATATTTCCTGTTGCAATATTTAACTCATTTTTGTGTTTACATTTGATAAACACAAGTTTAGAGATTCAAGAATTAGAACATCTCTTGTCTCACTCCAGCTACCAATATTGATTAAAATGGGAAAGATTGTTTATTGTAAATTGCATTTGTCTTCACAATGTGGGAACAATTTAGGTTTTCAATGAATGCTTCTTTGTGTGTGAAAGATGTGTGAATAATCAAACTAATTTCAAAATATTTTAATGTTNGTCTCGGCCTCCCAAAGTGCTGGGATTACAGGCTTGAGCCACCACGCCCGGCCAATGATGTCTTAATGTATGTGTACATTGTGGAATGAGCAGACCAGGCTAATTAACATGTTCATCACCTCACATGCTTATCATTTCTGTGTTGGGTGAACATTTATAAACCACTCTTTTAGCAGTTTTGAAATATACATTATTGTTAACTCTAGTCACCTTGATATGCAATAGATCACTAGAACTTATTCTTCCTAACTAAAACAGCCTAATTTCGAAATTCTGAAATCTTACTTTACATTTTACTTTGTATCTTTAGAATGTAATATCTTTGTGTCTTAATTTAATTTAATGTAACTTAATTTAGGAGAGCTAAGTAATTAAACATGAAGCCAAAGTACATAAGAAAGCGGCAGCCCTTTATTGCAAATATGCACACACTCTCTGGGGATGTTCTCTGGTCCTCAGGTGTGGGGGGCCAGGGAAGTCGCCCGGCGCTCTCGGGTGAGGTTCTCTGGTCCACGAATGCCGGGGCGAAGAAGTCACGCCGGCTCCTGCCGGCAGCGGACTTTTATGCATTGGTACTGGAAGGGGGAGGGCAGTGGGCGGGATAAGGGCGTGATAGGGGCCTCTCCATAGGCATGGCCGGGTAAGTTTCGATCTCTTCGGATTGACGTCCGGCGGCGCCTGCTCAGTTGATCTGCATTTTCCTGGGCGCGGGTAAGTTGGTGATGAAGAACCCAGAAGCAACAGGGGCGGTGCCTTCTTGTTTACTTTCCTCCATCTTGTCCCTTCTCCCTCACCCAAACACTTTGAAGGCAGTGATATGTTTCCTTCAAAGACTTTAATGAATGCAGTGTGTCAAAAGTACACTGATTAATGTGGATAAATAATAATAATGTCACAGTTTTCTCAGGCCCATAGTCTCTCCTATTGAATAACATAAACCTGAGAAAATGATGAGATAAAGCTGATTTTTTTCAAGATGAGAAGGAAGAAAATTTGGATATTTAAGAATTTGAAATCAAATGACAATCCTTCAGAATTATGTTTGAGAATGCTAAAAATTAGCCTTTCTTGAGTAAAAAACAAAAGTGTATGTTAGAAGAGACCTCTTGTGTTTATAATAGCTTACTGCAGTTTCTTAAAAAAAAATCAATTTCTGGAAGCTAGAATGAATGTACTATTCCCTACTCCTTTCACGAAGTACAACTACAAACCCTAGACTTTACATATTAAACAATGTGATGACTCTGAAAGGTGGAGAATGCTGACTGACTGGAGACCATGGGACCAGAGGCAGTGTGTCCTCTGGGTTTTCTTTTTCACTTACATATCCCAGATTTGTAGCTAAAGAAACTCGTAACCCAGAAATACCAATGAATGCACACCAAACAAAACAAAACAAAACAAAAATTCCCAAAAGCCTGCTCTCTCCAGCTGAAAGAACAAAAGATGGGTAGCTAATGAGACAGATAATGATTAGATAGGCTGGGTGCAGTGGCTCATGCTTGTAATCCCAGAACTTTGGGAGGCCAAGGTGGGTGGATAACTCAAGCCCAGGAGTTCAAGACCAGCCTGCTGGGCAACATAGCAAGACACCATCTCTATTAAAAAATATATATATATATATCTCTATATATATACACACACACACATAAATATATAAATATGTGTGTGTATATATATATATATGTATGTATATATATATATATATATATGACAAGGATTGGACAACAACTGCTCCACTCCAGCCAAACACCACAGAAAAAATGTTAGCCCCACCCCCAGTGAAAGCTCAAGAGGAAGCATAGACTTGCACTGTCCCCAGGCTGTAATGGCAGTAGCACCAACCTCCACCTCCCACCCTTTCACTGGACTAGAGTCAGAGAAAACAGTATGGAGATGGAACTTTCATCCCTCTCATGCAGTGTCAGTGAGGACCACATGGATTTCCACACCTATCCAGTGGGTATGAGATGCCTCTGCCCCTTCCTTCTGGTGTGGCCTCAAAGGAGACCTACTGCAGACAAAGCTTTCATCTCAGCCACTTCTTCAACATAATGTCAGGCCAAGAGGGAAGCAGTAATAAGGTTCTTCTACCCCTCCCAGCCAGGAGTAGAGGCTGAATGTGAAGCAGGACTCCCACTCTCACCTAACAGTAATGAGTAGCTCCCCCAACTCAGGCTCAGTGGGAGCCAGGTGGGAACCTGAAACTTGACCTCTTCTGGCAGTAATGAGGCAGCTCACTCCCCACTCCCACTTTCCAAGAAATTTAAACAAGATCCCAAATTTCAATATAATACACAAATATCTAGGTTTTAATAGAAAATCACTCCTACTGAGAATAAAGAAGAGGCCGGGCGCGGTGCCTCAAGCCCGTAATCCCAGCACTTTGGGAGGCCGAGACGGGCGGATCACGAGGTCAGGAGATCGAGACCATCCTGGCTAACACGGTGAAACCCTGTCTCTACTAAAATACAAAAAACTAGCTGGGCGAGGTGGCGGCGCCTGTAGTCCCAGCTACTCAGGAGGCTGAGGCAGGAGAATGGCGTGAGCCCAGGAGGTGGAGCTTGCAGTGAGCTGAGATCTGGCCACTGCACTCCAGCCTGGGTGACAGAGCGAGACTCCGTCTCAAAAAAAAAAAAAAAAAAAAAAAAAAAAAAAAAAAAAAAAAACAAAAAAAAAAAAAAAAAAAAAAAAAAAAAAAAAGAGAATAAAGAAGAACTCAAACTGAATGAAAAAAAGGTAATAAATAGATCCTAACACTGAAATGACGGCAATGTTAGAATTATCTGATAAAGGTCTTAAGGAAATCATCATATATTTCAGTGAGCATTACAAACATGCTTGAAACAAATAAAAAATAGTATTATATCAGTGAATGGACTCAACACAGAATAGAGGGGACAGAGGAAAGAAATAATGAACTTGAAGATAGGATAATAGAAATTACCCAATCTGAACAAAAGAGAGAAAAAGATTGGAAAAAAAAAAAAAAAAAAAGAACAAACCTCAGGGAATTATGGGACTATAAAGATTTAACATTCTTGTTATCAGAGTTCTAAAAGGAGAAGAGTAAGAGGATGGAGCTCAAAAAATATTAGAAGAAATAATGGCTGAAAACTACCCAAACCTACAGATTGAAGATACTGAGCAAACCACAAACAAGATAAATCCAAATAAATTTGCATCAAGACACATTACAGTCAAACTTATGAAACTTTTGAAAACTAAAAGACAAAGAAAAAATCCTGAAAGCAGTGAGACAGAAAAGATACATTAGTTATATTGGAAAAACAATTTGAATGACAACAGATTTATAAGGAGAAACTATGGAGGCCAGAGGAAGTGACACTATATTGTGGAAGTGCTGAAAGAAATGAAGTGTCAACACAAAATTCTGTACCTAGGTAAATATCATTTAAGAATGAAAGGGAAATGAAGGCATTATCAGAAAAGTGAAACTAAAAGATTTCTCAGCAGTAAACTTATTCTAAAATAATAACTAGAAACTTTTCTCAGAACAGAAAAGATAATTAGAAGGAATTTTGCAACATCATAAGGGAAAAAATAATCATAGAAAGACTAAATATATGGACAAATACAAAACATTTTCCTTCTCCTCTTGAGTTTCCTAAATTAGTTTGGCAGTTGAAGCAAAAAGTATGACACTGTCTGATATGGTTCTTAACATATATAGAACAAATACTTAAGCTAATTTTATTATAAATGAGGAAGGATAAAGGGACATAAGAAATGTAACATTTCCATACTTCACTCAACTGGTAAAATGTGATATAATGTCTGTGTAATAAATATTTAGCAATCAATAAAACTATACAAAAGGATAAACTCAAAAACACTATAGATAAAATAGAATACTAAATTATATTTAAGCAACCTGTAGGAAGGCAGATAAAAAGAAAACAGAAATGGAAATCAGAGAGAACAAACAGAAAACAAATAGCAGACTTAAGTCCTAACATATCAATAATTACACTAAATGTAAATAACCTAAATACAACATTTAGAAGACAGTTTGAAGTCTGGGCACAGTGGCTTATGCCTGTAATCCCAGGACTTTCGAAGGCTGAGGCAGGCAGATTGCCTGAGGTCAGGAGTTCAAGACCAGCCTGGGCAACATGGTGAAACCCCGTCTCTACTAAAAATTACAAAAAGTAGCTGGATGTGGTGGCCCACACCTGTAATCCCAGCTACTTTGGAGGCAGAGGCAGGAGAATCCCTTGAACCCAGGAGGTGGAGATTGCAATGAGTTGAGATTGTGCCACTGCACTCCAGCCTGGGTGACAGAGCAAGACGGCATCTAAAAAAAAAAAAAAGGCAATTTGAGTGGATTAAAAGACATGACCCACCTATATGGTGTCTATAAGAAACTTACTTCAAATATAACAACATAAGCATATTGAAAGAAAAAGGATGAAACAAGTTATATCATGCAAACATTAATGGAAAGAAAGTAGGCCGGGCGCGGTGGCTCAAGCCTGTAATCCCAGCACTTTGGGAGGCTGAGACGGGCGGATCACGAGGTCAGGAGATCGAGACCATCCTGGCTAACCCAGTGAAACCCCGTCTCTACTAAAATACAAAACTAGCCGGGCGAGGTGGCGGGCGCCTGTAGTCCCAGATACTCGGGAGGCTGAGGCAGGAGAATGGCGTAAACCCGGGCGGCGGAGCTTGCAGTGAGCTGAGATCTGGCCACTGCACTCCAGTCCGGGCGATAGAGCGAGACTCTGCCTCAGAAAGCAGAAGTAGCTATGTTAACACCAGATAAAGTAATATTCAGAGCAAAGACTATATTACCAGATAAGGAGAGGAATATCATATAATGATAAAAGGGGTCAATGCACCAAGAAGATATAGGAATCCTGTATGGGTATCCACCACACAACAGACCTTCAAAATATATGAAGTGAAAACTGATGGAACTGAAAGGAAAAATAGACAAATCCACAATTATAGTTGGAGATTTCAACACCCCCGTTTAACAGTTGATAGAAAAATTAGGCTAAAAATCAGCAAGGATATAAAAGAATGGGATGTCCTCAACCAACAAGACATAATCAACATTTATAGAACAGTCTACCCAACAACAGCAGAATAAGCATTCTTTTCAAGCACCCGTGGAACATCTACCATGATAGACCATAGCTTTGGCCATAAAGCAAGCCTCAATCTACCATACTCACAGGAAAACTACATGCTCATATCAAGTAATACAGAAAAGACATTTGACAAAATTAAACACCCATTCATGATTTAAAAAAAAAAAAACCACAATTCTCAGAAAAATAGAAATAGACAGGAACTTCCTCACCTTGACAAAGGGCAGGAGACATATGCTTTCAGAGCTGGATCAAGCCTTGGATGAGAAAATTATGACTTAAAAGTGTGGACTGAGCTACCCATCCTTAATTAGCTGGCGCCTATGGAAGACTCCTATATTAACCATTTCTTATAATTTTTCCACTGAATTAAGAATGCTAAATCCTGGCCAGGTGCAGTGGCTTACACCTGTAATCCCAGCACTTTGGAAAGTTTGAGACTGGTGGATCACCTGAGGTCAGCAATTTGAGACCAGCCTGGCCAACATGGCAAAACCCCGTCTCTACTAAAAATACAAAAATTAGCTGGGCATGGTGGCAGGTGCCTGTAATCCCATCTACTTGGGAGGCTGAGGCAAGAGGATTGCTTGAACCCCAGAGGTGGAGGTTGCAGTGAGCCAATATCGTGCCACCACACTCCAGCCTGGACAACACAGTGAGACTCCATCTGGAAAAAAAAAAAGAATGCTAAATCCCCACACTATCTGTTACTTTCTGTTGGAGACAAGAACTATGAGGCTGCAATCTGGGATAGAAATCTTGGAGCAGCGGGGAAGTGCTAAATCCAGATGTAGGACAGAAAATAAGGGATGAGACCTAAGGATGCTTCTAAGAGCAATAAGAGCATTAAAGTTCAATCATACAGCTACCTCAGAACCAGTAAATCTGGAGTAAACCAAATTGATCTAAAGTTGTTGCAAAAACTGAATAAGGTTCTAAGCCTGGTAATGTCAAGTGATCTTGAGAGACAACCTGAGCCAGCATGACCACGGAACCTTTGATCTGTGATCCCATATCTCTGCAGTGATCCAGGGCAGCCTGGAACATAAGGACAAAATCCCGTTTGCCCAGAACCCAGAGCGATAACAGCTATGGGTTTGGGAATAGAAGACCACTGGCCAAGTATGTCTGTCAAATGGTAAATTCAATCAAAACATTCACACTGGGATGTATGTGTGATGTATCACATACAACATCTAGGGACATCGGCCTTTCTCTTCTGAGAGGTGTGTTTTGTGTTTTGTTTTTTGTTTTTTCCTCGCGAGAGACTTTGAGAGTTACTATGGTTTTCTAGTTTAACTAAATAACAGTTTTTGTGAGCCCAGAATTGCACAGAATTATGGGTGTCGCAGACTATAGAAATATAGCCTATTTCTACACCGTGAATACACTAACATGTTACATGTGGCAACAGGCTGATTTCTCACAGCCTGTAAGGTGGATACTATTTTCTCTCCATTTTCACATGAGAAAACAGAGGCACTGGGTGGGGTAAGCAATTTGCCAAGGGTGCAGTTAGGAAGTGGCAGAGGCAGAATGCGAACCCAGCCAGGCTAGCTTCAGAGTCTGTGTTCCTAATGACTGTTTTGTGAATGATTAAACAGTAAAGTTTGAACTGCTAGGTCCAGAAAGGTTGCATAAATAGTTTTCCTTGAAGTTGCCCTGGCACCCATGATTTCTGGGCAATAGGGGAAACTTTTTAATTCAGATTCAGTTTGGAAGTTTTCTTCCTTCCTTTCTCCTCTTCTCTTCTCTTCTTTGTCTTTCTCTTTCTTTCTTCTCTTTTTCTTTTGAGACGGAGTTTTGCTCTTGTTGCCCAGGCTGGAGTGCAATCTCGGCTCACTGTAACCTCCGCCTCCCGGGTTCAAGCGATTCTCCTGCCTCAGCCTCCCAAGTAGCTGGGATTACAGGCATGCACCACGACGCCTGGCTAATTTTGTATATTTAGGAGAGACGGGGTTTCTTCATGTTGGTCAGGCTGGTCTCAAACTCCCGACCTCAGTTGATCAGACCACCTTGGCCTCCCAAAGTGCTGGGATCACAGGTGTAAGCCACTGCGCCCGGCCCGGAAGTTATTTTTCTTTAAAAAGCACAGACTCTTTTAAGGCTGTCTTATGTTTTCAAATAACTTTTTTTTTTTTTTTGAGATGGAGTCTTGCTCTCACCCAGACTGGAGTGCAGTGGTGCGATCTCGGCTCACTGCAAGCTCTGCCTCCTGGGTTCACGCCATTCTCCTGCCTCAGCCTCCCGAGTAGCTGGGACTACAGGCGCCCACCACCACACCTGGCTAATTTTTTGTATTTTAGTAGAGACAGGGTTTCACCGTGTTAGCCAGGATGGTCTCGATCTCCTGACCTCGTGATCCTCCCGCCTCAGCCTCCCAAAGTGCTGGGATTATAGGCGTAACCACTGCACCCAGCTCAAAAAACTTTTTGAGAGATAGAGGGTCTTGCTTTGTTGCCCAGGCTGGTCTCGAACTCCTGGACTCAAGCAATCTTCTTGCCTCAGTCTCCCAAGTAGGGGGGATTATAGGCACGAGCCACTGTGCCCAGCTTAACCCTATCTTATTTTACATGAATCACAAAGGTTTGAACAAGAAGTAACAGCCCGAGGGTGCTGAAAGTTGTAAACACACAAGGAACGAGTTCAGTACTATGTATTCCTCATCTCTTTTCCCCATTTACCTGTCTCTGACTTTGGAAAATTTTTTCTTTGCAGAGAATCTACTTTTCTATCCTGTTTTTGGAAATAGTTTTAACTTGCCTGGTGGAGTTTCCTAGTCTTTAAGTGTTGCTGTGAGTGGAATTGGATTGCTGAGCAGTAGAGGAGAAAAGGCTCACAATTCTTACAGGGAGTCCACATCGCTACCCACAGTACAGAGGCTGGGGAGAGAGAAATGGCTAGAGAGGAAGAGAAGAGGCTGAGTGAGTCTCAAGTGAGAATGTTAGGTTTAGCACATGAGAGGATCTTGAGTAGTTGCAAGGAGAGAGAGAAGTGGGGAATTAAGGGAGACGGGGAGACGTTTGAGAAGGACGAGAAGGTTGGAATCCCTTTGAAAAATGACTTTGCTTCCTGGATGGGGCATCCCTGAATGCAACGTTGAGCAGAAACCTGGCTACAAGAGGCCCCTCAACACACTTTGATAGAGAAGGACTATTCCCAGAGGCATACAGTTAGCTGTAGGAATTTGAAAGTGTTTAAAAGGAAAAAAAGAAAAAAAAAAACTTAAAAAAAATAATTTAGATGATAAAGAATAAAGACCCTATATTTAAAATTCCAACTTGATTCAACTGTAGGCTGAAAAGTGAAGACTTTTAAAATTAGAAAGAGCCAGGAGAACTTAAAAACAAAGAAGAAGAGAATCAGAGAAGAAGAAAATACTGTTAATTGTGTCAAAGATTCCTAGAAGGAGCCTGGAATCTCAAAATCTCAGTCTCTTTCTTATTGTTCGTCCTGTGTGACTAAGGTAATTACAATAATGTGCGTAATTCTCATTTTGTGCTGTAAGTTTAATTATTTTGGATAACCTTTTAGGTGTTCACATAATGTCCTGATTTAAACAACGCCTTTGGTTATTTCCACAGTTATGTGGGCAAAGTGGATCCCTGCTAACAACTGAAATAAAATGATGTCACCCAAAACAGAAAAATCAGGTAAGCAGCCTTGATCTTAATTCAGCATACACCTGACTGATTATACTGCATGTCACAATCATTAAAGTAACTTTAGAAACTAAGATTATACTTTTATAATACAAATGATAAATATCTACAAAGAAAAATGTAAATTCTGTGATTTTGCAGATTCCTTTATCATGTGATTATTTTTTTCCTTAATTCTCTAAATCATCTTTTCCAAATAAGAGAAAAATTAAAATCAGACTAAGAATATACATCTACTCTTGGATGAAGAGTGAACACTCTACCTAAATATAGACTTTTGACGTCAAGAATCCAAGAACTGGTTTGTGAAAACAAGCTTTAAAAGCCATGAAATTGAAAGCCTTATTGGTCCATTTTTACTTGCTTTAGTCAGGAAAGTTTTGAAAATCAAGAACCTTTGGATCAGTTACTCCTATCATTCTGTGCCTTACAGGAAATGAAAGAGAGTAGAGTACGCCAAACGTCATGTTTTCATTGTTGTCATTTAATCTTTTGGACAACTGAATTACTTGCTTTCTTTTAAATTTCCCCAGGGTTAACAGATCTGACGATGGGTTGAGATTTTTGTGATGTGGTTTTGTAAACCTAGAGTATTTGGTCCTTTCAATAACTCAGCCCTGGGCATGAGAAGAGATCATTTTTCACCTGACTCCAGTGTTGTCTGAGCATCCACAGACAGCTGATTAATACTATGTAGCTCAAGGATAGATGTGAGAATCTAACTTTAAAAAACCAGTGAGCCAGGTGTGGTGGCTCATGCCTGTAATCCCAGCACTTTGGGAGGCTGAAGCGAGCAGATGACTTGAGGTCGGGAGTTCGAGAACAGCCTGACCAACATGGAGAAACCCTGTCTCTACTAAAGAATATAAAATCAGCTGGGGGTGTTGGCACATGCCTCTAATCCCAGCTACTAGGGAGGCTGAGGCAGGAGAATCACCTGAACCCGGGAGGTGGAGGTTGCAGTGAGCTGAGATCACGCCGTTGCATTCCAGCCTGGGCAACGAAGAGTGAAACTCCGTCTCAAAAAAAGAGAAACCAATGATAATTTCACCTTCAGAAACTGTGTCTGGATATACTATTAGATGCTGCATGGAAAAGGCTCCACTTGGTGAAAAGAGAAAAAAAGGTTCCACTTGGGTCTTACCCTGGTGCAGTGGACATATTAATTTTGTTTGACCATCATCCATTTCTCCTTCTTCTATGAATTTAACCTTTATTTTGGGGAGAGTGACCACCCCTCTTTATTATGTGGCATAGGTCAAATGCTCATGGTAAGCTTAAAGGAAATTTTTTTACAGGGTCTCTCTCTGTGGCTTAGGCTGGAATGCAGTGGCGCAATCGTGGCTCATTGACGCCTCAAATTCCTGGGCCCACGTGATCCTCCCACTGCAGAATATTGAGAAGCTGGGACTGCAGGCACGTGCCACCAAGCCTGGCTAATTTTTGTATTTTTTTTAGAGTTGGGTGTCTCCCTATGTTGTCCAGTCTTGTCTTGAACACCTGGCTTCAAGTGATCCTCCCACCTCAGCCTCCTGAAGTGCTGCATTACAGGCATGAGCCACTGCACCCAGCCTCATCCTAGTCTTAAGGAAAGCACATGACTCAGGCCTGGCCAGTCAGAGTATCAGAGCTTGTTAGTTACAATGACTGCGTGAGTATTGTATTTACGATCTCAGCTGGGTTGGGAAGAATCGTTTTTGGAATTTTTGCTGGAACTTTTATGAAAGACGCATTGTCTCCTGCTGGGGTTGCCACATGGATAAATTAGACGATGACCATTTCTGGTAGCTATTTTTTGCAAATACTTAGGAGCATTAGCCTTTGAGAAAAAAAAAAAAAAAGCAACACAGACAAAAGCAAGTCCAAAGATGGAATAAGTAAAAAATTCCTAAAGATGTAATTGCTTCCCTCTGTGCCTAAGTCTATCTGTACCCCTGCACTTTTCAAATTTGTGAGCCTACACATTTTTTAAAAATTTAAGCCAGATTAAGCTAGGCTACTCTGGCAACCAAAAGTGTCCTGTTTAATACACTTAGCTTTATGTGAATTGGAACAGTTGGCCAGGGCAAAGAATGAAATACTGATAGCAGGTCTTGTGGTCCTGGATAAGAGAGACTGAGGAAAATTAGATTAGAGGACACAGTTTGGGCTGGGTGTGGTGACTCATGCCTGGAATCCAACATTTTGGGAGGCTGAGGTGGGTGGATCACATGAGGCCAGGAGTTCGAGACCAGCCTGGCCAACACAGTGAAACCCCATCTCTACTAAAAAATATACAAAAAAGTAGCTGGTTGTGATGGTTAATACTGAGTGTCAACTTGTTTGGATTGAAGGATGCAAAGTATTGATCCTGGGTGTGTCTGTGAGGGTGTTGCCAAAGGAGATTAACATTCAGTCAGTGGGCTGGGAAAGGCAGACCCACTCTTAATCTGGGTGGGCACCATCTAATCAGCTGCCAGCGTGGCTGGAATATAAAGCAGGCAGAAAAATGTGAAAAGACTAGCTTGGCCTCGCCTCCCAGCCTACATCTTTCTCCCGTGCTGGATGCTTCCTGCCCTCGAACATCAGACTCTAAGTTCTTCAGTTTTGGGCCTTGGACTGGCTCTCCTTGCTCCTCAGCTTGCAGACAGCCTGTTGTGGGACCTTGTGATCGTGTGAGTTAATACTTAATAAACTCCCCTTTATTTTTATATATATATATATATGATATGTAATAGGACATATATGATATATAACAGAATATATATATGATATATATAATAGGAGTTATATATATATATAACTCCTATTAGTTCTGTCGCTCTAGAGAACCTTGACTAATACACCAGGCATGGTAGTGTGTGCCTATAATCCCAGTTACTCAGGAGGCTGAGACAGGAGAACTGCTTGAACCCAGGAGCTGGGGGTTGCATTGAGCTGATTTTGAGCCACTGCACTCCAGCCCGGGGGACAGAGTGAGACTCCATCTAAAATAAATAAATAAATAAATAAGTAAATAAAAAGGAAAGCATTTTAAATTAGCAATTTAAATAGTGCAGACTGCCAGACAAAAACCTAGTTTTGTCAAATGACCTGTATTGTAATGTATAAAACCAAAAATTATTTAAAAACATAGTGCAGGCTGATCCACATTATTCAAAATGAATTAAAAGCCATGTGTATTAGCCAAAATAATAGTTCCCTCCCTCAAAGAGATCTACTTTGTAATACCCAGAACCTGTGATTGTGACTTTGTATGGCAAAAGGGAAAACTTTGCAGGGGTGATTAAGGATCTCGAGATGTGGAGATTATACTGGATTATCTTTGTGGAGCCTACAGATGATGTCAAGGGTACTTACGAGAGGGAAACAAGAAGATCAAAGGAAGACGGTGATGTGAAGACAGAAAAAGTATACAGTGAGGCCAAGGTGGATGGATCACTTGAGGCCAGGAGTTCAAGACCAGCCTGGCTAAGAGGGTGAAACCCCATCTCTACTAAAAATACAAAAATTAGCCAGGTGTGATGGCACGCACCTGTAATCCCAGCTACTCGGGAGACTGAGGCACAAGAATGCTTGAACTTAGGAGGCAGAGGTTGCAGTGAGCTGAGATTGTGCCACTGCACTCCATCCTGGGTGACAAAGTGAGACTCTGTCTCAAAAAAAAAAAAGTATAGAGTGATGTGACTTAGAACCAAGAAATGCCACGACATCTCCAGAAGCTGGAGAAAACAAGGAACAAATTCTCCTCTGGACACTCCAGAAGAGACCAGACCTGGCAATACAAAACAAATTTTAGATTTCTGACCCTCCAGAACTATAAAAGACTACATTTGTGTTGTTTAAGTCACTATATTTGAGGTAATTTAATACAGCAGCAAAGAAAACTAATAAAAATACCCTGTTAAATGAGGTGGGTATTTTGAGACGGACCACCTAATCTTGGAAAATATTTTGCCTCTTAAGCTTCTAGCAGCTGTAAGAGGGAAAACATCTTCAAATATGCTCAGGCTTTATTTCCTAAGTGAATTAAAAGAACATTGCTAATTAAGGGTAAAGATGGAGATTTTCCAGTGATTCTTTGAAAGGATCACCAGGTTCAGATTGTATCATGGTGCTCATGACTTCACACCTTGTTACTGCAGAGAGAGAGTATTAGGAGGCTTTCAAGGAAGGTGGGCCGATTCTCCAGCCAACGTGAAATATTGATAGACAAGAAGCTAAACTTCCCCCCAAGAGACAGTATGTCAGTCAGAAAACTATTTCCTGTCAGTTGAAATATCTTTTTATAGCTGGGAAAAACTTGGGAAAACCAAGTGGTGAGCCATGGAAAAGGGTTTCTTTGTTTATTTACTTTGGCTTTTTGAAATGTTCTTGGACTTGAGCAGACGTCTGACTCTGGGGAAAACAGACCTAAGGACAATTAAAGATGTCCCAAATTGACTCTGCTGGGAGGCGTGTTGCTCGTTGCTGCCCTCCAGAGAAGTTCGGAGAGGGAACAATGAGAAGCAGAAGGGTGATGGAGAAAGGTCTGCCTGTATGCCAACAAAGGTCAGCCCGTATGCGTGTCTGTTGCACCTTGCGTAGCCTGTGAGTTTGCCTGAAACCTTTCCACAGAGATGGCAAAATATGCTTTCGGCTCAACTTTAATTTAGAAGCCATATCCTATCTTGGTTGAGTGCCATCCTGTTTAAAGTAACATATTCTGAATCTATGTAGCTGGGGACACAGAAGGGGCCCACCATGAGATTTTAGGCTTGTGAGCACCTTTATGCAGGCTTCTCTTTGCGTTAAGCTCTTCTGGAGAGACGGTGACCGAGTGGTTGACAGGATTGGCCTTAGCACAAAATTCTTAGACAAATTTGGGGCGAGGTCTTCTCTTCCAAAGTCCAAGCTGTGGGCGATCAGGGGCAGACTCTCACCCTAAGAGGAGACATTGAAGTGAGCCAATATTTTCCAGAAGTTAAACACTGGAGGGGGCCAGTGATTAATGGCTCACACCTGTAATCCCAGCACTTTGGGAGGCTAAGGCAGGAGGATTGCGATTGCTAGAGGCCAGAAGGAGTTCGAGACTGGCCAAGGCAACATAGTGAGACCTCCATCTCTACAAGAAAAAAATTAAAAAATTAAAATTGTAGCCAGGTGGGCCGGGTGCAGTGGCTCACGCCTATAATCCCAGCACTTGGGGAGGCTGAGGCAGGCGAATTGCCTGAGCTCAGCAGTTTGCGACCAGCCTGGGCAACACAGTGAAACCAAATCTATGCTAAAATGTAAAAAATTACCTGGGCATGGCAGGGCACGGTGGCTCATGCCTATAATCCCAGCACTTTAGGAGGTGAAAGTGAGCGAATCATGAGGTCAGGAGTTCAAGACCAGCCTGGCCAACATGGTGAAACCCTGTCTCTACTAAAAATACAAAAAATAGCCGGGTGTGGTGGCGGGCAACTGTAGTCCAGCTACTCGGGAGGCTGAGGCAGGAGAATTGCTTGAACTCAGGAGGTGGAGGTTGCAGTGAGCTGAGAGCAGGCCATCATTCCAGCCTGGGCAACAGAGCGAGACTCTGCCTCAAAAAAAAAAAAAAGGTAGCCAAGTGTAGTGGTGTGCACCTGTAGTCCCAGCTGCTTGGGAGGCTGAAGTGGGAGCACAGCTGATCCCAGGAAGTTGAGGCTACAGTGAGTCATGACTGCACCACTGCAATCCAGCCTGGGTGACAGAGGGAGACCCTGTCTAAAAAAAAAAAAAAAAAAAAAAAAATTAGCTGGTGTGTTGGTGTGTGTGCCTGTGGTCCCAGCTACTTGGGAGGCTGAAGTTGAGAGGATCGCTTGAGCCCAGGTTACAGTGAGCCATATGAAGACACTGCATTCTAGCCAGGGCCACAGAGTGACACCCTCTCTGAAAACAAAACAAAACAAACCAACAAACAAAAACAACCCACTGTAGAAAGGGAAGGTATAATGGTTTTAGGCATTTAATTTTTTGGTGTCACTGAAGGATTTTGTTTTTAATTTAGATTCTTTGAAGGAAGAGGTGGTGATGGTGGTAGTGGTGGTTGTAGCTGTAGGAACGAGGAATGCATTTGTTTGGGGAGGTTAAGGAGGGCCACTTTACACTGAAAGATGAATGTAGATGTAAAACTAGTAGCTACAAGAAATTAACCAGGAATGGAGTGAGGCTAGAGTCAGACCCTCACAGAACAGCAGATAACAAAGATGTCCCCTGAAAGCCGCGAATATTTACCAGGTGCTTACTCTGCAAGACAGACGGTCTTTTTTATGTGCTTCACCTACTTAAGCCCACACAACACCCCATCATGAAAGTGCTATTGTCAGGACTCCCATTTGACAGATGGGAAATGGGGGCCTGGGAAGTCCAAAACCACCCAGCTAGCAAACAGAGGAACCAGGCTAGGACTCAGCCAGTCTCTGTCTAGAGCCACCGGGAGAAAAATGGGAGAAAAAATTTGATGCTGCCAAAGGCGCCCCTCAAAAATAGATAATGATGCCTCCAAGCCAAAGGGAGTGGAGTCTCCTGCTGAGAGGGTGTCACTTCTAAAGGCACTCCTTCCTTAAATGGAAGGCGGAGGGAGGCAGGGCAAGGTGACCACCCCTGCCTTGAGCCTGGTGCTGGCAACCCCCTCTGTGCGTTGAGTGGGGTGTGTCAGGTCAGAGGGGGCTGGGACTCGAGTGTGGTTGGGGGGAATCCTGAGGGAGGATAGTAAAGATGTGACATGATCCTGAGGGCTCGAGCTCAGGAAAGGCTCAAACATCCCTGTCTTCCTGAGATGGGGTTGTCTGACTTCCTCGGGGAATGTGATTTTGTTTAAACCAATTTGAATTAATCTAGCAAGTGTCAATTCTTTCGCTTGGAACTGTGTAGAACGCTATTCTAAAATTAGACTGACTAGTGAAACCTTCTCACAGGCTTCTTTCTTTTTTACAGACTGAGATAATGTTTCGCTCGAAGATGCTGCTGGATGAGGCAGCCCATTTTAATCACAGTGAAGCTTCCCCCAAGGCTTTCGCTGCCTCTCCCACCTTGTGGGGACCTGCCTGGGAGAAGTTTCACACGCGCCCCCGCTCCACCTCCCACCCTGCAGAACTGCCGCTGGACGCTGGCTGCACCTTCTCGTTGAGAACAGCTGCTGGCTATTTCCTCATTTCTAAACTTCCGAGGACAAGCCTGGAATGCAGCTAAGCCTTTGGAGGTGCTGCAGCTACTGTTCTGATCCCAAGAGGTGCATTTCTGAGGCGGACAATCAGCACTGACAAGACAAGTTGGAGGGAGCGAGCTGGCTGGGGGCTGGGAAGCAGCCCCTCTCCTTGGAAGAACTCTGATGGGAAAACAGATGCCAAGAAGGGATTTTTGGTTTATTCCAAGGACAGATGAGATAAGTTATTGATGCACATGATTTTGTGGGGGAAGCAGGGGAGACCCAAGCGGGACACAGCCAGCCTAGCCCGTCAGCAATGAGAAAGTGTCCTTGGGTCTACATGGGTGTGCCTGGGAGCAGGGCTTGGATCTTAGGCATTGACGGGCTCCGTCTGCAGGACAGGGGCCGCCAGTCCATGAATATCCAATCTTCTTAGGGTCCCTGGAAATAAAGGGGACAAAATGTCTGAAGCCTTCCTCTCCCTCACTCCTCCCCTCCGAGACCCTCTTCCTGACCTGCTCCACCCTCTCTTCTTCCTCTCCCCGCCTGCTTCTCTTTTCTTGCCTTCTCTCCACCCCTTCTTGAGTCTGCTCTGTGTATTCATTTCCTTTTTAAAATCCTGTCAGCATCCTTTAGCTAAGGATAGCCATCAGTATCACTATTCTGTGTTATTTTTCTCAAATAAAATGCTATTTTGTTTAGTAACCAACCCTGCCCATTGCCCCTCTCCCCACCATGCTTCCTCTGTTTTACCCCCTCACAGCCAGCAGCAAGACTGGGGCAGGCCTGTGGAGAGCACTCTGGGTTCTCCCCCAGTCTGAGGCCCTCCCTCGACAGGTCCCAGGGAGCACCATACAGCCAGCCCAAGGGCTCTGATAATCCATCAGGCCCCACCCCTCCACTCTCCTTTTGTCTCAGCTACAAATTGCCTGGCACCAGAGCCCTAGAGGAGGCTATAATGAGAGTTGATTATCCCATCCTTGCAGGAGAGCACCGGGACAAATCCTCCAGCACTTATGGTCCTGTTGACTTCAGTTACTACTGAAAGTCCAAGTCCAAGCCTTCAAGGTCAACCTTCATTACTCCGACCCTTTTCCCAGGGGGTTCAGAACATTCCCTCATCTGACTCATGCTCCCACACCTCTGTGACCCTGTCGTTCCTCTGAGCCTCTGGAACGCAGAGTGTGTCATCAGTACAATTTCCTGTCTTCGTTCTCATCTGGGAACATTTGCTTCACCTTCTTGTTTAGCTCTGAGCTTTCCCATGCAGCCACTATTACCCATATGTGGCTATCGAGCACTTGAAATGTGACTAGTCCAGACTGAGATGCGGTATCAACATAAAACACATACTGGATTTTGAAGACTTCATATGAAAAAAGGAACTGAAAATATCTTGAAGGATACTTAGGTGGGTATAAGATTCTGTGCCGGCCAGGCGTGGTGGCTCGCACCTGTGATCCCAGCACTTTGGGAGGCCGAGGTGGGCGGGTTGCGTGAGGTCAGGAGTTCAAGACCAGCCTGGCCAACATGGTGAAACCCCATCTCTACTAAAAATACAAAAAAATAGCCGGGCTTGGTGCCGAGCACCTGTAATCCCAACTACTCAGGAGGTTGAGGCAGGAAAATCACTTGAACCCAGGAGGCGGAGGTTCCAGTGAGCTGAGATTAGTAATTAACTAGGCCCACTGCACCACTGCACTCCAGCCTGGGCAACAAGATCGAAACTCCATCTCAAAAAAAAAAAAAAAAAAAAAAAAGTCTATGCCTGTCAGTTCTTTTCTGTAGCCCTTCAAAAATCCTGGTTGTCAGGCCTGGGGGCGTGGCCAAGCCTGTAATCCCAGCACTTTGGGAGGCCGAGACGGGGCGGATCACAAGTCAGAGATCGAGACCATCGTGCTAATACGGTGAACCCCCGTCTCTACAAAGAATACAAAAAACCTAGCCGGGTGACGAGGCGGGCGCCTGTAGTCCCAGCTACTTGGGAGGCGAGGCAGGAAATGGCGTGAACTGGGAGGTGGAGCATTGCAGTGTGAGCTGAGATCCCTTCCACCGCACCTCCAGCCCTGGGCGCAGAGCAGACCTACGTCTCAAAAAAAAAAAAAAAAAAAAAAAAAAAAAAAAAAAAAGGCCGGGCCGCGGTGGCTCAAGCCTGTAATCCCAAGCACTTGGTAGGCCGAGACGGGCGGATCACGAGGTCAAGGAGTCAAGAACCATCCTGGGCTAACACGTTGAAACCCCGTCTCTACTAAAAAAACACAAAAAAACTAGCCGGGCGAAGGTAGCGGCGCCTGTAGTCCCAGCTACCCGGGAGGCTGAGGCAGGAGTAATGGCGTGAACCCGGGAGGCCGGAGCTTGCAGTGAGCTGAGATCCAGGCCAACAGCACCCAGCCCGGTGATCAGAGCAAGATCCGTCTCAAAAAAAAGAAAAAAAAAAAAAATCTGGTTGTCACTTCCTTTTGGCCTCCATGGTTTCTCATGACAATATGTTGTCCTATATTGTGTTAAGAAAATACGTTATTAAATTGTTTACCTATTTCTGTTTGTTTTAAAGAAATGTGGCTAGTAGAAAATTTAAAATTATATATGTGGTTCACATTGTATTACTATAAGATAGTGCTGCTTTGGACAGGTGTGATGGCTCATGACTGTAATCTCAGCACTTTGGGAGGTTGAGGCAGGAGGATTGCTTGAGGCTAGGAGTCGAGACCAGCCTGAGCAACAAAGTGAGACTCTGTCTCTACAAAAAAAATAGCCCATGCCATTCTGTAGTCCTAGCTACTTGGGAGGCTGAGATTGCTTGAGCCCAGGAGATTGTGGCTGCAGTGAAGTATGATTGTGCCACTACGTTCCAGCCTGGGTGACAACAGAGCGAGACCCTGTCTCAACAACAACAACGACAACAACATAGTGCTGCTCTGACTGAGGTCTGGCTGCCCCTGAAAGCTTAGCTTCTTCAGAAGCCCTTTCACATGGTGGCTGGTCCTTTCCTCATGCCCGCTGTTCAGACAAGGCCTAGAGGTGGGGCAGATAGCTCCTGGCTCCCCGTTGCTCTTTCCAAGCCATTCGTCATAGTAGTTCCTAAAACAGTTTTGATCTTCTGAAACTCATGCCATCAAACTAGACCTGCCTTTACCTCTTCACATTGCAATTCGCTACCATTCTCCTGGTTACTCCTTCCCCTCTTATTGATGATCTTAGTCTCCAGTTCACTGTTGTTCTTACCATCATGAGTCTAGGCATCATTTTTGTCATTGGTATGCCCCTAGATAATCCATTAACACCCTGGCCTCTCTGTTCACTGTTTTCCTCACTTTTAATGACAGGTTCTCTATCCCACCTCAGCCATCTGCTTTAATGGTCATATCTTTGTCATCGCCTATGGTTTCACAACCTCCAAAATCTTAATTTTAGCATCCCATTCTTTGAATTCTATCTCTTATATTTATAGCTTATTTCCTCTAGGCTCCCCATTTCAACACTTTTTTGTTGTTGTTGAGGTATTGCTATGTTGCTTAGGCTGGAGTGCAGTAGTGTGATCATAGCTCACTGTAGCCTTGAACTCCTGGGCTCAAGCAATCCTCCCACCTCAGTTACCTGAGTAGCCAGGATTACAGGCATGTGCCACCATGCCCAACTCAACAATTTATTGATCCCACTGGTACTTCCAATTAATTGATTCTATCAGCTTTTCACTTATGCATCTTAGAGTCTATGGTTCATCATTGCAATGACTCCTTGCATATATCTTTAAGACCCTTGTATCTCTCCCCCTTTCCTTAGACCTTCTGGCAAACCTCTGAACCTGACTAAATTCAACTCTCCCCTAACATCTATAACCAAGCAGCTACCATGGCCAGAAAACAACAACAACAACACAACAATAACAACACCTGAACTAGTCTCAGTCTAAATTTGTGACATCAAACCTTGAGTGCTCCCTAGCATGGCCTGTTAGTTTTGCAAGATATCCCCTTTACACTCTCATTTTTCTCCACCTTCACTGGCCACCAATATTACATTACAGCTGATACCTTCCTTTCTATTGAACTGCAAAAGTATAATTATTCAGAGGAAAACATCTACTCCTTCCCATCACTGAGTCAGTCCACTTTATATGTAACTATATATATTCTCCATTTTCATTTCACATATAATGGGTGAATTGACCCTACTCTTACCTACAACCAATTTCTCTACTGTGCACCATATTTTATTCTTTCTCAATTCCTACAATTCTTTCTCTGTCATTTATTATCTTTCCTCTGGTCTACTGGATTGTTCTCATTAGCATGCAATATGATACAATCTTTGCCTTCTAATTACTGCTTGGATCTTCTGCTCCCCTTTGTAGCAGAACTCCTGGAAAGACTTGCCTATACTCTCTGCCTTCACTTCATTGCATAGTCTCTCCAGAACCCTTTCTAGCAGATATTCAAGTCCACCAGTCCAGAGCCATTGTCAATGTCAGTAACAATGTCTACATGACCTCTTCTTTTTTTTTTGTTTTTGAGATGGAGTTTTGCCCTTGTTGCCCAGGCTGGAGTGGAATGGCATGATCTCAGCTCACTGCAACCTCCACCTCTCAGGTTGAAGCGATTCTCCTGCCTCAGCCTCCCAAGTAGCTGGGATTACAGGCATGCACCACCGTGGCCAGCTAATTTTGTATCTTTTGTAGAGATGGGGTTTCTCCATGCTGGTCAGGCTGGTCTTGAACTCCCGACCTCATGATTCGCCCGTCTCAGCCTCCCAAAGTCCTGGGTTTACAGGCTTGAACCACTGAGCCTGGCCTACATAGCTTCTTCTAATGTTCATTTCTCAGTCATCTTCACTGAACTTTTAGCAGCATTTGATCCAGCTGCTTATTCCCTTTTGGAACACTGTGTTCCCTTGGCTTCCAGGGCTCCATTTTCCTGGTTTTCTGTTTCCCTCCCTGGTTGCTCCTTCTCAGCCTTTTTTGCTGACTCCTCCTCCTCGTTCTCACTTTCAAATGCTGGAATGCCCACAGACTCAGTCTTTAGACTCTTGTTTTCTTTTCTACACTTATTTTCTCCTAGATGATCTCACACAGTTTTATGGTTGAAAAGATCTATATATATGCTGAAAATTCTCAGATTTACTTCCCTAACCTAGGACACTCTGAAATTCTAAATGCATAAATCAACTGTTCTTTCTATATATCTACTTGATTTCTAATGGGAACCCCCCAGCTTTATTAAGAAATCATTGACAAATAAAGCTATATACATATATATAGTGTACAACATAATATTTTGATATATATGTACATTGTGATATGATTAAATCAATCTAATTAACTCGAATGGGGGTCTCGATTATTAAATATGCAATGCCAAACTCTTCATTATACTGCTCAAATCTCTTCTCCCTACAGTGGCTCATGTATTAGTAAATGGCATCACTATTCATCATGTTAGTTCTACAATTTCAACAAGCTGGAATGAGCTATCTTTTTTTCTCTCATGATCTGCATGCAAACCATCATCACCTCTTGTAGACTCTACCTTCAGAATATGTCCTTTTTAGCTGGGCACAGTGGCTCATGCCTGTAATCCCAGGACAAGCTGGAAATCAGCATGGGCCATGTAGCAAGACCCTATCTCTACAAAGTATTTAAAAATTAGCCAGGCACGTTGACACATGCCTGTAGTCCTATCTACTTGGGAGGCTGAGGTGGAAGAATTGCTTGAGCCCAGGAGTTCAAGGTTACAGTGAGCTATGATTGCACCACTGCACTCCAACGTAGGTGACAGAGTAAGGCCCTATCTCTAAAATAAAAGAAAAAGACAAAACTTTATTTTCACTTCCCCCACCAGAACCTATCCTAAGTCATCATCTGTTTCCTGCAATAGTCTCTTGAGTTTTATTCTTATTCCCCTCTAATCTATTCTCTACACAACTGCCAGGTTGATCTACTGACGTGTAATCAGATCATGTCATGACCTACTCAGAATCCCATGGTGACTTATCTCTAGTTTATTGTGGTGGCGATGTCTATTTGGGAAAACAGCATTGCACACAGCATTGCTTCCAATCAAGGAGCTCACTTCACAGCAGATGAAGTGTGGCAATGGGCCCATGCTCATGGAATTCACTGGTCTTACCATGTCTCCCACCATCTGAAGCAGCCGGCTTGATAGAACGTGAAATGGTCTTGTGCAGACTCAGTTGACACGGTGTCAGCACCTGCTAGGTGGCAATACCTTGCAGGGCTGGGCAAGGTGCCCTCCAGAAGGCTGTGTGTGCTCTGAATCAGCATCCAGTATATATTGCTGTTTCTCCCATGGGCAGAATTTACAGGTCCAGAAATCAAGAGGTGGAAATGCAAGTGGTACCATTCACTATTACCCCTAGTAACTGACTAGCAAGATTTTTGCTTCCTATTCCTGAGAACTTATGGTCTAATGGCCTAGAGGTCTTAGTTTCAAAGGAAGAAATGCTTCCACCAGGAGACATATTTATTTCATTGAACTGGGAGTTAAGATAGTTGCCTGGCTACTTTGGGTTTCTCATGCCTCTGAGTTGACAGGCAAAGAAGGGAGTTATAATGTTGACTAGGGTGATTCCTGATTACCAAGAGGAAATCTGACTGCTACTCCACAATGGAGGTAAGGAAGAATATGCCTGGAATACAGGTTGTCCCTTAGGGCACCCCTTACTATTACCATATCCTATGATTAAGGTCAATGGAAAACCATGACAACCCCTGCAAGGCAGGCCTCATAGCCTACACCCTTCCGAAATGAAGGTTTGGGTCTCCCCACCATGTAAAGGACCACAACTAGCTAAGGTGCTTACTGAAGGTAAAGGGAATATAGAATGGTTAGTGGAAGAAGGTAGTTATAAAACCATGACCATATAACCAGTTACAGAAATAGAGACTGTAATAGTCATGAGTATTTCTGCCTTATATTTGTGTGTGTGTGTATGTGTGTTTATTAAGCAAATACCTTGTTTTATTCCCTTACCACGTAACATAGGATGTATTGACTTCATCTCATAATATTGAAGTATTGCTGATTCTAAATCCTAGTATTTAAGCTACAGGATATCAAGGAAAATAGGAAACACCGCACAAGGACTTTATCTCCTGTTCTGGAGAAGTGGTTCATGTGTTTTGGTTGGATGTACGGTAGTTATACCATGTTAGGAAGAATTACGGCCTTGTTATTGCCCTTACTTGAAGATTAAGTATTGTTTGAGGAGATGCATATGGGTTCAAATTGACAAGGTGTGATTTGTGATGATTATTTTTGAACATCAACTTGACTAGGCCATGGGATGTGTAGGCATTTGGTCAAACAAATGTGTGTGCCTGTGAGGGTGTTTCTGGACAAGATTAGCACTTAAACTGATAGACTGAGTAAAGCAGATTGTCCTCCAAAATGTATATGGGTCCCTCCAAACAGTTGAAGTCCTGAATAAAACAAAACGGCTGACCCTCCTGTGAGTAGGAGGCGATTCCTCCTGCCTGACTACCTTCGAGCTAGGACATTGATATTTTTTCTCCTTTGAACTGAAACACCAGCTCTTCTTGGATCTTGAGGCTATGGCTATCAGACTGGAACCACACCATGGGTCTTCTGCATCTGCAGCTTACAGAGTGCAGGTCTTGGAACTTCTCAGCCCCTTAATCACATGAACCAATTCCTATATGTGTGTGTGTGTGTGTGTGTGTGTGTGTGTGTGTACATACATATCTGGTTGATTCTGTGTCTCTGCAGAACCCTGATGTGCTTACAATGAAATATTCCACCCATGACTGGAATACTAAAAGGCTGTCATGACCAGGCTTCCACATGCTTCTCCAATGTCTAACGTCTTCTCCTTGTTCACTCTGTCCTGCCACACAGGCCTTCTTTCTTAAACAGGTCATTGACTTCCCCATCTCGGGGCCTTGACATCTGCTCTTCCCTCAACCTAGAATGGACTTCCTCCATATCTTTTTAGTGCTTTGTTTTTCATCTTCTTGTGGTCTTTATTAAAGAGTCCCTTCCTCAGAGAAATTGCCTAACCACCTTATCCCAAATAGTACCCTGTATCATTCTATCCCCTCTGTGTTGTTTCTTCTCCTTAGCTCTTACCACTTCCTTACATGATATTATGTTTGTTGAAATATTTGTTTTTTTGTTCATTTTTTATTATACTAGCATGTCATTCCCATGGAGTAAAGACTTCATCTCTCTTGTTTTCCTTGGCTAAAGTGACCCCTTTCAGGGAGGCTCTGAGATATTTACTCCCTTCTTATTTCTTGACATCTGTTAGTCATGAAGGTTACAACTTTTTTATATCAAATGATAACTTGTATAGCCAATCCAATTCAAGTGTATAAACACAATCATTGCCTCCTAGCAATACATTTTTTAAAAGCCAATTAAACACTGTTACAGATGATATAATTCCCTGGCTCTCGTTCCCCCAGCTGCTCTCCCATTTAAGTCATTAAACTGACTATGTTAAACTTTTGAACAATTTCCCTAATACAGAATTAATCAATTGCTCCCAAGCAAGTTCGTTACAATACCAAGTCAGCTGCCAAAGAAGCACGTGAAAAGATAGCAAGCCTAGAAGATAACTGCGTTCAAAGATATTTCCCAGTGTTTTCTTGTGACAACTTATTCGTTTATTTTTACTTTAAAATTTGTGTCAACCACTTTGTGTTGGAAAAAAATAACCCATGGGCTCTGCTATTAGTAATGTGAACCTGAGTCCACATCTGCAATTTAAATGCCACATGACCTTGGCCAGTTTTGAACATCGCTGATACTCAATTCCTCGTTTCTAGAAATGGAATAACAATACTGTCTACTCACAAAGATGTTTGGATGACTGTCTGGCATCATTTGTAGGGAAAACTGTTTGAGAAAGTTCAGAGCAGGGTAGAAATATTTGCTGTTAACTAATATGTGTGTGGGACATAGTAGGAGCTCAAAATATTTTCCAAAGATGAATAAACGAAGTCATGTTTGTTATGTTCCTTTTGATGACATATGGGTGATGGCGGTGCTGATCTAAGATGGGATTAACCGAGGATAGATGAGGGGCTATTTTACTGAAGTCTTGTTATTCTTTGTCTGCTTTCATATCTGTTCAATCCCACTGCCATTTTAAATCATCCAGAGCTAAACTGGAGGTGAGGGGAAATATTTATTTGCAGTAGACCTGTCAATTCTCTAGGTAGCAAAAAAAGGGCAAAATGAGCTATTACACACACACACTTGCATATTATTCAATTATTATCTCACATTTCATTGATTTATAAGAATATATATACATATTAAATCTACCTCATCTATCATCTATCAATCTATCTGAAACCCACAGATAGTTGAACAAAGATAATAATTCAAAAAAACAAAATTCAAAAAAGAACAAGAGTTCATCATGTGTTTGTGTCAGGATTTCAATTTAATACGGGGGCTGAAGAAATGGATTACATCATTGTCTATATTTGATTTTCTTTTGCTGTCAGTGAGGGTCCCATGCTTCATCCTGATTTTCCTCCGCCCTTCATTGTTGATGTTATAGCTCTGTTTTCTGCTTTGCTGTTGTTTTGTAAGCTTGCTGTTTTCTATCACTCTGATTGAGAGCATGAGCCACCATTTGTCAAAAAATATACTCAAGTTATTTTGTCAAATGTCAATCTCATCCCCTTGAACTTTATTAAACACACACACACACACACACACACACACACACACACACACACACTTCTCCAAAGAACCTTAAATATATATCTAGTTCAGAGTAGCAGGGACCCCAAATCACGAAATCATAGTCCTTTGTGACTCACTATGACAAAGATGTGAAACTATTTTTGAATTTTACTTGCAGGTCAGAGAAGTTTTCAGCATGACACATATACACACACACAAAAAAACCCCTAAGAATATGAAAGTGGACAGCTATCGAATAGAGAAACAAACTATCTGAAGAACTGAGAGTCCTGCACAACCTCCACGCAAACAACACTGAGTGGCAAAGCAGGGCCTGGTTGGTGATGCACCAAGTGATGCTTGGTGATGAGGGTCTTTCCAGCCATTTGTAGATAGATATGGTGGAATACAGAAATCACATTTTATTTCCAGTCTTGACACTCACCTAAAAAATGAAATCCTTTGCAAGACAATGGGGATTTGGAACTGACCAGTAATAGAGTTTGAAATGGCTCTTCCAAAACAACTTTATCACTTTAACAGATAAGATATGATGCTACTGAGGAGCCCGGCATGCATGCACTGGAAACCCTCAGCTTCATTTTGCTCACTTCCCTTTGCAGCTGGCCATATTTATACTTGTTATCAAGGGGGACAAGTACCATCTAGCTCTGTTATTTGAGTTTATAACTAAAAAAGCAGGCTATGAAGCTTTCTTTTCTTGGTGGGAATAGAGATGCCCTAGAGTACTATAGGTCAGCACTGAGAGCTCTCTGGAAATAGCTTAAAACACCACTGGAAAGCTTGGTGAGTTTTATCTGCCTCAAAGGTTCCCCAATTATATAAATGTTCATCTCATGGGCCATATTTAGAGTGTGCATGCTTCAAAAAATATAAAATGGAGGGCCCTCATTGCAGAATTATGAAGAACTCATATTAAATGTTGCCAGTTTCACATTCTGTCACGCTGTCCTCCTTGGGATGGGAGTGTTATAGAGGAGGTAGCCATCTGGTCCCTGTGATCATGACAGATGAAAACTGAGTATGTTGTATTTCTAAACCTCAAAGGGAAGAACTTGGTCTTTCTGCTACTTGATTAGAATGTTAAGATCTGGACTTTGACTGGCATGATGGCAAAAGCTCTGAATATACAAGGGCTGATATTTTAAGACATTATATATTCATTGAATTCATAAATACTCACTGGATGTCTTCCTCGTGCCATGGCAGTAGACTTGGGGGACAGTCGTTTCCTGCTTTCATAAATCTTACAAAATATTACTTCCAAATCAAAGACATCAGAGGTAATATTCCTGCTTCTGTACTAGTGTGGTCTTTCAAACATAGTATGTACAAATATAGAGATTATAATGATGGGGTGCCAGTTAGTTTTCTTTCTAAATCTTAATAACATCTAGTTGATTGTTGGAACTTGGATATAAAAAGTTAATTAGAAAGCAACTGCTAACCAATTCATCAATTACCTACAATTACTAATGGGATAGAAGTCTATGACTGTTGATTTAAAAAAAAAAGCATAATTTTAGTGAACCCTTATTATGGAGTATATAGCTATTAATATAATTTATTAATTACCCTTAAACTGAGACTTAGGATGTTTAATTTCTTTGCAGGAAATTCACTTTTGATTCAAAATCTTTTAAAAAATGACATGCAGTACAACTTAATACAGAAGAATAACATGAATATATCTGCCCCTTCTGGTCCATTTATCCCACTTTGTAGTCTGCTGATTTTCTAGATTTTTTAATGTGATTTGTCTCACTCATTCTTTCAAACAAAATTTTGTAATTGTTGTGCTATTTGCATATTCATCTCCCATCTTCTAAGCTAACGTTAGTCTTCTTTCATTTACTCAGTTTCCAGAACTGAATTTGTGCAGATGGTCTGGAAGTAGTAGCTCAGGTGGCTCATAGAATATGATGCGAAGGAGATTATGGGTGTCTGACATCTGCATTGGCCAGAAAATTTGCAGAGGGACATAATCAGTGATCATTAGTTTGGAGGAAATTAAGAAAACAGATTCAGAATCTAAAATAAGACTTTGTCACTTACAAAGAACTGCAGGGAGGAAAGAAAGAAGTGCTCACTAGCCAGTAACTTGGAAACATCACACCCCAGGTCCTCCTCGGATCAAAATGGCAGGCTCTTCTTTAGGTACAAGTCAAATCTAAGCCCCTGTCTGAGAATTGCCTTGTCCCCAGCAGGGGAGAAAGGGCCTCCTCATAGCACACAGGTAGAAGAAACCTTGTAATACTCAGCAGGGGAAAGGGAACTGATTTAAGTTAGCCTACTTCAGAAAGCCTATTTGAAAGGGAATACTGCTTGTTTGAAAAAAAAAATTACTTTTTTTTTTAAATAGCAAAATTATAATGACATACCATTGTATTGAGATTTCAACTTTAACTCCTGCATGTAGTGTTTTGTTATAATGAAGGGCTTCCTTTCACTACTAGGCTTTTGGGGGAAAAATTATCTAGTGGTATCTGATATTTTTTGTAATGCAAATGTCAGTCTCCTATGTATCTCATGCCCTCCAAGCTTCTGTGAATTAGCTTTCCTTTAGTGCTTAAATGAAAGGGTCTTGAGCCTTCCTTTACAGACAAAGTCCACACTGGAGCTATAGAGGGTATAAATAGCCAAGAGCACACCCACTTCAGCTGGTGGAGACTCAGGGAAACAGGAGCAGTAGTAGATATGCATGTCCTTCATTAAATGTTGTATTCTAGGAAACTGCAAGGAAATCTAGCAAGATGGGATGGGAGAGGGACCTCAGCTGCTGGACTCAGGCTTATTAAGCTGCATAGTTGGGGAAGCACTAGTCTTTTCCCTGTTGTGGCCAGGGAAATCGTATAATAACAATACAATGACGCAAAGTCTTGAGTCCAGCCTTATCCTGAGAGTTCAGTGTTTACAACTGGGGAAGCATTAACTTTTTCTTTGCTATGGTCAGGGGCCTGGTGTTCAAGCCTTGTGATTACAGTCATGCACCACATAATGATGTTTCTGTCAACTACAGACCATATATATGACGGTGGTCCCATAAGATTATAATAGCATATTTGTATTATACCTTTTCCATGGTTAGATACACAAATATTACCATTGTTTCTCAACTGCCTACAATATTTGGTATAGTAACCTGCTGTATGAGTTTGTAGCCTAGATGTGTGGTAGGCTGTAGCATCTAGGTTTGTGTAAGTACTCTATGATGTTTGCATAATGATGAAATCACCTAATGATGCATTTATCAGAATGTATTCGTCATTAGATAATGCATGACTGTCCAACTGTATAATGTGGCAAGACAGCAGTGGGATTTGCTACATCATCTTTTTATGACTAGGGAAACATCTGCTCTTTGGTGGCATCATTGGAGGGCTGGGGTCCAAGCTTGTTGATGAGAATTGATTGCTTTCAGCACAGGGCCATAGCTGGATTCCATGGAGATTTGCAGAAAGCCAGCTCCCGCTCTGAGAGACCAGCTGCAGTAATCAATTTGGACAACTCTTACCTTACAAGTAGAAGAGGTTTGGTCAGCAACTTAGGGAAAACAATATGCAGGAAATGAGCATTTCCCCTTTGTTCATACCTCTTGCTCCACCCACATATGACAGAAAACCCTTGTAATGTGACTAAAGTTTTGCCAATGGAATATGAGTAGAAGTGGCCTTTGACACTTGTTGCTATGGGTCTTAAGACTGGAGGAAAACAGAATATTTCACTGCAAAATATCCTTCTTCGGCATACTTTGAGATCATTATTGGAAAAAACTACAGGCAGAAATAGCTCTTAAAAGCTGCGTTTTTGTGGGGGGTGGGATTTAATTCTATAGAGAAATCCCACATTAGTGAGGTAAACAATGAAGGGAATAGCAGAGGCAAACAGATTTTCTCTGAGACCCCCTCACCTGGGTCTAGGAAAGATGAACTCACAAAAAAAGGGGACTAAAAGTCTGCCTTTTTTTTTTTAAAAAAACGGATTCTTGCTCTTGTCGCCCAGGCTGGAGTGCAATGGTATGATCTTTGTTCACTGCAACCTCCGTCTCCCAGGTTCAAGCAATTCCTCTGCCTCAGCCTCCTGAATAGCTGGGACTACAGGCACGTGCCACCATACCCGGCTAATTTTTGTATTTTTAGTAGAGACGGGGTTTCGCCATCTTGGCCAGGCTAATCTCAAACTCCTGACCTCATGATCTGCCTGCCTCAGCCTCCCAAAGTGCTGGGATTCCAGCCCGGCCAGGTCCAGCGTTTTTAAAGGTCTGACAGAGAAACCTTTCCCACAGGCTACTGTCTATTCTTTCTGAGGGCTGCTCCCTGTGAGGCTTCATCTGCATAAGAAGACAGCCTTTCCTTACCATGCTTTTCCTTCTTCGGCCCACATCCTATCTTGCAGGCTCCACACCCCTACTCCTTTCTGGACAGTGTAGAAATTTCAGTCATCTGGCCCCACTTTGAGTTTCGTACCTTGTATATTTGTGGTGTTATGACGTCTATTGACTTTTGCCCATAGTTCCTTTCTTGTAACTCCCATAGCCCTTCTTACAGTCTTTTGTTATCATGTTGGGTGTGTTAGGCCTCAGGGACAGGCCTCGGACCTTCTACTGCCCTCCCTACCTAGCTCAAGGCAGGACTCTAAGTTTCTCCCACCTTTCTGATTGTGGGTCTTAAGGCCCTCCCATGGAGGGTCCACCCTATACCCTGTGGGGAAGGAATACTGACAACGTGAAGCTTCCATGGAAACCCGAGAGGACGGGGTTCAGTGAGCTTCCGGAGAGCTGAACACATGGAGGTTTCCGGAAGGCGGCACACTGGGGAGGGCATGGAAACTCCATACCCTTCCTCTATACCTCACCCTATCCATCAATTCATCTGTATCCTTTGTGACATTCTTTATAATAAATTGATACACACCAATAAGTGTTTCCCTGACTTCTGTGAGCTGCTCCAGCAAATTAATCAAACCCAAAGAATCCCAACTGGAAGACTTTTGGTCAGAAGTTCTGGAGGCCTGGATTTGCAATTGGTGTGGCATAGGGAGCAGCTCTGGGGACCGAGCCTTTGAATTGTGGGATCTGACACTATCTCCAGGTCGGTGATGTCTGGACTGAATTAGAGGACACCTCGCTGGTGTCCGCTGCTTAGAGTGTGGAGGAAAAACCACCATACATTTGGTCACAGAAGTCTTCTGGGCTGAAGATTATTGTGGTATAAGAGTAGAGGAGAACACGGTTAGAGTTTTCCCTACACAGCATTGCTCCTGGGTCCATATGCATGTTAATAAATTTGTATACTTTTTCCTGTTAATCTGCCTTTTATTCGAGAGGTGTCCCAGGTAGGAATTTATGAGGGTTGAAAAAAGAAATTATATGTTTTCCTCCCCTCCAGGACATTGGGCTACCTCATTCCTCTTCCCATCAGATTATGGAACCAGGTTATGGTCATGACTCAGCTTTGATCAAACAGATGACAAAGCCCTTAGAGAGAATGACAAGATTAAAGGAATTAGGGCCCATGAATAGCTGTGCAGAGGAGGATGTCCTGCTGTAAACCAAAAATAAAATTCTAAGCCCCCCAGCCAACTGAATGGACCCCTCCTCTCAGCCAAGGGCATTCTAGAGTAAACCTGAGCACTGGTTCAGGGCATGATGGAAATGCAAATGAGGCATAATGAGACAAGCCTCATTATACCTTCCTCTCTTTGGAATCCAGGCACAGCTGAGCAGCATTAACATTAAAACAGAGACCTGGCGCAGCAAGGTGGCTCACGCCTGTAATCTCAGCACTTTGGGAGGCTGAGACACGCGTATCACTTAAGTCCAGGAGTTCAAGACCAGCCTGGGCAACATGGTGAAACCATGTCTCTACAAAAAATACAAAAATTAGCCAGGTGTGGTGGCATGTGCCTGCAGTCCCAGCTACTCAAGAGGTTGAGACAGGAGAATCACTTGAACCCAGGAGGCGGAGGTTGCAGTGAGCCAAGATTGTGTCACTGCACTCCAGCCTGGGTGGCAGAGTCAGACAAAAACAAACAAACAAACAAAAAGTCAGGGACCTTATAAGTGACAAAACAGACTCTTTGTAGCAATAAGAAACCAACATGACAGATAGCAGGCCCTGAAAGAAATCGAAGTATTTTATCCCAAAATATATTTCTTTGACATATTTTGAAATGGCCTTGCAAAGTTGTACTTTGTGGGGAAAATCTGCATTCTATAGAAAATACCTTCTCTTTCTAGGTCTTTTTCCTGACTGAGGAGAGAATTAACTGAGTCTGTGGCACCTTTGAAACTCTGTCTCCAAAAAAAAAAAAAGAAAGAAAGAAAGAGGGGATATTTTGCAAGGTGTGTTTCATAGACCTTTCTGGTGTTATCTCTGTGAAGATAAGGATCTGGAATTATCTGGATAACTAACTTCTGTCTTCCCTGGTAGAGGGGAGAGAGACACCATTACAAATTTACATCTTGCCTTTAGGAACAAAGGGTCAGGGAAGAAAACTTATATCCTTGTATCTGCTTCTTTTTCAGTGTTGGGTTTTCAGCTCAAAATAGTCCTTATGCTAAAGTGGCGTATTTTGTGGTGGCATATTCTGCTGCCCCTCGTTAAACACAGTGAAACTAGTGAGAAATCAGATAATGCAGGCTGGAAACTGGTGATATTTGTGTATATCAAGGCAAAATATTTGCTAAAACTTTTATTATACTTGGAGGACACACTGACTGTTTTAAGGAAAGGGGTTGGAAATAACAGAATATGAGTGGGTTTGGGGTACTCTTTGAAGATTTTAGCAAGAAATTCAAAAAAGAATCTAGTTCAAGCAAGAATTAGCCAGTTTGTAATCAGAGATGAAAGGGAATGGAAAGAGCTGAGAGATTCGGAGGCTCATAAGGTTAGAAAAGCCAACTCCTTTTGGACCCAAGTTTTTCTCAAAGACCTATTGAGATTTTTTTTTTTGGAAAACAAAGGGAGGTGTCTTTGCCAGGTCTTTGCCATGTGAGTAACGGTGTGGCTTTCCTACTCAAACCTATTGTTTCAGATGGTCTCTAGGTAACTTTCATACAAATGAAGAAAAGAAGCCAGGGTTGAGCTCAGATGTCAAGAAATAAAGCAGGTTGAGTAAATATGGCTGAAAAAGAATGTTCGGTGTGCACACTGGCACTTGAAACAGACTATAGAAAATACAACAGGGTCAGGCACGTGACTCATGCCTATAATCCCAGCACTTTGGGAGGTCTGGGGGAGGGTGGACCATTTGTGGCCAGGAGCTTAAGACTAGTTGGGCCAACATGGCAAAACCCCATGTTTATTAAAAATACAAAAAAATTTTCTGGGCAGGATGGCACATTCCTGTAATCCCAGCTACTTGGGAGGCTGAGGCAGGAGAGTTGCTTGAACCTGGGAGTCAGAGGTTGCAGTGAGCTGAGATCGCACCACTGCACTCCAGTCTGAGTGAGAGAGTGAGGGAGGAGGAAAGGAAAATAGTTGGACAGACAGCTAAAGATGGCCTTTGGTAAAATTCTTTTAAACAGAAAGACACTCTGAAGAATCAAGGTACAGGCACACATAGAGCCAGCGGGGGAAATCTCAGGCTGCAGCTGCACAGATAAGAAAGCAAGGCCTAACATAGAAGCCTTCATTCTTAGTGTAACCAGTAGGCTCCAAGGAAAAAGTTTCCTCTCCTTTTCAGGCATGTACACAGTGGGCTCTGGGGGAACTTGCATGGGGAGCAGGGATTCTTACTCAAAACATATCCACCGTTGCACAAACAAGAGAAACTGCACTTTGTGCTTGCCTAAAGATGGACTTGCAGCTGTACAGACAGGGGGAGTTACATAGACAGCTTCACAGATAAGCGAAGTTACACAAACAGCTACAGAGATGAGGGGAGTTTCTTATAAAAGCTTTTGGATTCAGCTGTAAAAATGGCAACCCTCTTTTGGGCCCCCTCTCCGCTGCAGAGAGCATTCTTTTGTTAATTAAACTTTCACTCCAACTTCACCAGTCTAGGCTCCTTAATTTTCTTGGCAGTGAGACAAAGAACTCCAGGTACTGTCTCAGACAAGATTGTAACATTATGGTGCATTGGCAAGACTGCAACAACAGCAAGACCCTGTCTCAAGGGAAAAAAGTATTTTAGTTTATAGGTACTAAAACTACAACAGTCCCTCCAAAATATGTTATCTGTAGTTTCTGGACTTTGAGCTGGTTTCAGTAACTGGATAGGACTTTGGGTTTTTCTTCTGGAGAAAAATTGTATTCTACTTGAGGGAGGTGTGTTAAATCAGTTTAGCCTAAAGCTGCCTCCTAACATATTTTAAGTTCAGCCTAAAGGATATTTCTCTGTACATCATGATCTCTAACAAGTGGAGGTATAAACAGACAGTAGCCCATACTTGTGCCAATCACTGTGTTTTATCCAATCAAATGTAGCCAACTGTTTGAACCATTTTCAAATAAAGCAAACACCTAGCTGTAACCAAACCTACTGTTTCTGTACCTCACTTTAATTTTTTGTACTTCACTTTCCTTTTCCTATTCCTAAATCTTCCGCCACATGGCTGCACTGGTGTCTCTGAGCCTACTCTGGCTCTGAACGCTGCCAGATTCACAAATCATTCATTGCTCAATTAAACTCCTTTAATTTTTTTTCTTTTTTTGAGCCACAGTCTTGCTCTGTCACCCAGGCAGTGGTGTGATCTCGGCTCACTGCAAGCTCTGCCTCCCAGGTTTACGCCATTCTCCTGCCTCAGCCCCCAGAGTAGCTGGGACTACAGGTGCCCGCCACCACGCCCAGCTAGTTTTTTGTATTGTTAGTAGAGACTGGGTTTCACCGTGTTAGCCAGGATAGTCTCGATCTCCTGACCTCGTGATCCGCTCTCCTTGACCTCCCGAAGTGCTGGGATTATAGGCGTGAGCCACTGCACCTGGCCAACACCCTTAAATTTAATTTGGCTGAAGTTTTTCTTTTAACAGAAGTAAGATGCACACGGATATGTAGCTATCCAGGATGTGAGCTCTGGCAGAGATTACCAGTTGTCTGTCAATAATAACACAGGTTCCTTGATGAAGGAAATAAAAACAAATGGCTGTAATTTTTAGGGGGAGAGCTAAGCTGTTGTTACAAAGAATCCAGTGTCATACACTGGTTTAAAGAACAACTAAGTTTATAGTGTTCTCATATAATAGCCTCAAGGTGAGCAGTTCTGTTTGGGGACTCATTCAGGGACTCGGTTTCCTTCAGTTTTGCAGCTCTGTCATGCCTTAGGCCATTGTCACTATCTGCAGAATCAAAGCTTAATCAACTTTCAGACTAGATTCCGCAAATGAGAAGGGGAAACAGATCCTGATGGAGATCCTGACCAAAATGGCTCACATTCCCACGGCTAGGACAGTTACACAGGCATTATTAACTGTAAGGGAAGGCTGGGGATGTGGTTGAACAGGCCAGCCATGAGCTAGTCACATCTGTTTACTATGTTTTTATTTCCATCATCTGCCACTCATACAAGGAAACCGTGTTTATTATATTAGTCTTTTGCTGAAGAAAATAGGAAAGTGATAGCCAGCTTTCACTTTATCAAAAAGGATTAGCAGGCCAGGTGTGGTGGCTCACGCCTGTAGTTCCAGCACTTTGGGAGGCCGAGGTGGGTGGATCATGAGGTCAGGAGTTTGAGACCAGCCTGAACAACATGGTGAAACCCCATCTCTACTAAAAATACAAAAATTAGCTGGGTGTGGTGGTGGGCGCCTGTAATCCCAGCTACTCAGGAGGCTGAGACAGGAGAACTGCTTGAACCTGGGAGGCGGAGGTTGCAGTGAGCTGAGATTGCACCAGTGCACTCCAGCCTGGGCGACAGAGCAAGACTCCATCTCAAGAAAAAAAAAAAAAAAAAAAAAAAAAAAAAAATTAGCACAACATACAGCTCTTAACAAAATGTTAGTTTTTGGGTTTTGTTTTGTTTCCTTTTTGCCAATGTCCCTTTCCCAGGACTTCTGTGGGGCACTTCTCCTTGACATTCTTTATTTAGTTCTATTCTCCTATAACCAGCAAAATCAACAATAAGCTCTTAATTTTCATATCCACTACCTCAGCAATCATATTCTGTGCTTCTTCGTGGTGTTTGACATTCCTGACCACGCTTTCCTTTCAAAAAATGTTCACTACCCTCTGGTATTATTTTGCCTTGGTAACGCCATAGTCAATTTGCTAGACTTTCCATCCACCCTTTCCATGGAAATCTTTCAGGGTCACTTCTTGACTCTCTTTTATTCTTATTCCACTTATTCCACTCTCCCTGGTGGGTCATGTTCATTTCCCCTTCCTCAGATTTCAATTTTATGAAGATGATTCCCGAATCGATTTCTCTGGCTTGGACGTCTCTCTCTTGCATTTCGAATTGCCTGGTATATAATGCCATATAAGTGTTTTGCCAGCAGATCAAATACACATATTTATACATTTGATAAGTATATACATTATAGGCATCTATTAAATATTAGGCACTGTGCTAGGCCTTAGGAGTGCAATGAAAAATAAAATGGATAAGGTCCTTGTCTATTAGAGCTTATAGTCTATGAAGTAGAGATTAACTGGATGTGTAGGTTTGCAGTGGGAGCTGGAGTGTTCTGGGCAGAGGGGATGACCTGCATACAGGCCCTGGAGCACAAAGTTCAAGGAACTAAAGATCAGGGTGACTCTAACAGAAGGGAAAGTAACATAATGTTTAAGAAGCCGGCACAGGATAGACTGTGTAGGACTTGTAAACAATGTTAAGATTTTGCTCTTTATACTAAAAACTACTGAAAGCCATTCATTAGCAATGTTTTAAGCGGACTTGATCATATTTGCATTGGAAAGATCACTCTAGCTCTGGGGAATGAATTGGGGTTTGGAGAGAATAAGTGGCAGATTAAAAAATAGGCTATGAGGGATATTTTGTCAGTACTGTAGACAGGATTTGGTGAGAAATTTAATAGGGAGAGGAGGAAGGGAGGTACAGTGGTTAATTGCTGGGTTTTTGGACTTGAATGATTGCATGGATAGTGGTACCATTCACTGAGACAGGGATTGTTGGAAGATGACCATATTTGAGGGAAGAGAGGTGTTAAACAGGCAGTTGGACATATTGACTTATACCTTAGAGATCTGAGCCAGAGATGTAAATTTCTAATTTTATATGGTAATTAAACCAAGGACATGAATGAGATTTCCTAGGAAAAGAGTATATAGTGAGAAGGAGAGAGGCCAAGAGAGGAACTCAGGAATTTAATTGTTTAGTAGAAAGTAATGACTGAGAAGGAGGAGCCGGAGGAGTGGGAGGAAAACCCGGAGGAGACAGTGGGAATGACCCACAGTGTTGGATGCACTGAAGATATCAAGCAAGGGGTTTAAAATACTGAAAGCATTTAGTGAAGTAGACATCTTATGTGACTTTAGTGAGAGTTATTTATGTGAAATGACAGGTGGAAACCAGATAAGAGATACCTGAAAAGTGAGTGAGAGGATAAAAGGGGAATGGTTGGAATGAATATGCAGCTCTGTGAAGGTAGAAGAGGTAGGCCAGAAGCTAGGAGGAGATGTGAGGTCCATAGTGGTTTGTTTATTCTTTTTTTTTTTTTTTTTGGATATGTTTAAATGTGAATGGGAAGGAACCAGTCAGGAGGGAAAGGTTGACTTCACGATGCAGCAAGTTTTCTGAGGGGGGAGTGCTTTGAATCCCTACCTCTCCACCCTCCCACAGGCCTCTCAGATTACCTTAGGAAGGAGATTTCTGTTATAACAGAAGTACGGCTACAGCTGCAGGTAATGTGATATGTTTGGTAGAAGTAGATGGGAGGCTTCTAATTTGCTTCTTTTATATTTACCTAAAGTAGAAAATAAAGCTATTTCCTGAGAATGAGAAAAGTTCTGTGAGTGTGTGTGGGGGTGGGGTGGTGGGGGAGGGGTAGGAGTCTTAGTAGGAGGATTCAAGAGACTAGGGAAACAGAGAGAAGTATTCCAGTTATCTATGGTTGCCTAACCAACCATCTCAAAGTTTAGCGGCATGATCATTTCATTGTGCTCATAGACTTTGTGAACCAGGAATTTGGACAAAGCACAGTGAGGAGAGCTTATCTCTGTTGCATGGTAGAGGCTCTATTGCCCCTGCACCTGGCCTCGTATCTGCTTTTCAAACTTATATTGAACTACTTGGTTCACCTTCTGGGGTGGCTGTCGTTGATGATACTGTCTCTATGGCGGCAGAGATCATAAAGTCACACTGACATGCTCCTTCACAGAAATCATATCGAGCACTTAAGACTGACATATTTGCTTTTCTTCTTTTAACCTCATTTTTAAAAAGATTTTTAGTTTATTAATGTTTTATTTTTTGTTATAGGGACAGAACTATAAACATACATTTTCCATTCATTCTAGAATTGCCTTATTGCTCTCCAACCTGGTTAGAAGCCTTTCACATCACCAGCTTAAACACCATCACTTCTGTGAAACCTTAACTGATTTCCTTATTTTGTTGGTGGTCCCAAAGCATTTGGTTTGAGTTGCTAAGTACCATATCTAGAACAGTTGTTCCTAAATTTGTCAGTGCAGTATCGTCACCTGCAAATCATTTAAGAAAGGCAGATTTCAGCCTCACACCCCAAGCCTACTGAGTCATTCCTTTTGGACACCGTGATAAACAATTATGTAATTGTTAATTGATTGATAGACATTTGCATAGATGCCTGTAGGCCCGTTAGACTCTTTTTTTTTTTTTGAGGCGGAGCCTTGCTCTGTCTCCCAGGCTGGAGTGCAGTGGCGTGATCTCAGCAACCTCTGACTCTCAGGTTCAAGCAATTCTCCTGGCTCAGCTTCCTGAATAGCTGGGACTACAGGCATGGACTACCACGCTTGGCTAATTTTTGCTGTTTTTTTTTTTTTAGTAGAGATGATGCAGATAGGAGACAGGGAAATACTGGGTGGAAGAGGGTGGTTCTGTGGCAAAAGCCCCACCATCACACCTGAAGACCCCCAGCTCTAAATAAGGACAGGCATTCCTGTTTTCACACCCAAAAGTTGCCTTGTGGCTCACCACACCCTCTATCCTCCACCCATATAAATCCCGAACCCCAGGTTCCAGAAGCAGACAAGCAAGCCAGCAGACCAGCAGACGAACAGTAGAACAGCACGGCAGAGAAAGAGAGAAGAGGAGAAACGTCTGAGCACCTAGAGGAGTTCGGATGGGGTGGTTGGAGAGGAGTTCAGCTGCTGGGCAGCCCGACTCCAGGGGAAGATCACCTTCCTGCTCCACCCCCACCTTCTGGGTCCCCATGCATCCCGCTGAAAGTGACCTCCACCTCACATTCATCCCTCAAGCCCTTGTGTGACCTGATTTTTCTGGGATTCTGGGCAAGAACTCGGGATACAGAAAGCTGTCACACTGGACTTCTGCCCTTTTGAAAAGGCCGCACTGAGCTGATTAATACTCAAGCCGTCTGTGGATGGCAAAGCTGAAAGAGCTTTGTGTTACTGGGATTGCAGGCACGCATCCCTAGACACTGCCAGAGCCCAAAGTGCTCGCCCTGGCCTCTGCACCTGCCCATCTGCATGCTCCCCCTCCTGCTAGGGGTTTGAGCAGCAGCTCAATAGAACAGGCAAGCCATAGCCCTGTCACATGTTCTGCGAGGGGGATCAGGGAACTCGGCATTTCAGAGGCGGGGTTTCGCCATGCTGGCCGGGCTGGTCTCGAATTGCTGACCTCAAGTGATCTGCCTGCCTCGGCCTCCCAAAGTGCTGGGATTACAGGCAAGAGCCACCACACCCAGCCCCATTAGACTCTTAAATCCTCAAGATCAGAGGCCATGTTTGATTTCAGATCCTCTGTAGTGCTTTGCCCATGGGGGATGTTCAAAACATTGTGTGGAGTTTGTCTCTGTCTTCTCTTGGGATTAGTCATTTGCAGAATCTTTTCTATATGCTGTTCTTTTTCTCTTGGATTTCCATCAGATGTCACCCGATTCTGTTCTCTTTTTTACTTAGCCATCTGGGGCCCGATTGCCACAAACAACAAAAACAGCAACAACAACAACAACAAACACAGTATGTAGGTGGGAAGTACATTCAAGTTAAATTCAAGTTAAAACTGTGAGTGAGGTTGTCATTTTGCTTGCGTTTGTGTGAACTCTTTTTCTAGTCAGGGGATCAAAGGTATTTCATATTTTTATTTTTTTATTTATTAAATAGAGATGGGGACCTCACCATGTTACCCAGGCTGGTCTCAAACTCCTAGGTTCCAGTGATCCTCTTGCCTTGGGCTCCCAAAGTGTTGGGATTACAGGTGTGAGCCACTGTTCCTGGACGGGTTTTATACTTTTAAAATGTTAAAGGCAGTATTTTTGACTGTCTTCAAGGTGAGCGTGGTATATACCATGGGAATAAATGGAATTCCCAATGATCATGTTGGTATAGGTTTTCTTGCATTTTTATGGTAGGGTGGGAAAGGGGACAGAAGGGTCTTGCAATCTCACGAAGTCTGCCTAAGCATCTAGTTCCCTGAGATTTTGCTCAACATGCTTTGTTGAAGCAGTTAAACCTGGCTATAGCAGCAGTAAGGGGTGAAAATGGACAGGATGGAATAATTTTTTTTTTTTTTCAATCGCCATGCTGGCCGGGCTGGTCTCGAATTGCTGACCTCAAGTGATCTGCCTGCCTCGGCCTAATCACAAAACAAGTGAATTATGATCTCAGTGCAGTGATTAAAAAGAAGTGATTTAATTCGGCAATAATGGATTCTGCTGCTAATTAAGCATTTGTGTTGTACATGGGAAGGTACATTTGGGAAGCAGTTATTTCTCACTGCATACCTGTCTAATATAGCTGACAGTTATAGTCACAGTCCCCTTTTTCCCCCCTTAGGATTTTGTTTGCAGCTCCTTTAAATGCCAAACATTTGTGCTAAAAATAGCTGTTCCATTTTCTTGTGACTCCACCCAGGTCAGTCTGCCTGCCTCCTTTGCTTCCCAGGTGGGCATATCCACATTACGGTTTTGTTAGTTCGTCTTTGTATGATTTATTTTCCCCTCCAACTACAGACGACCCACATTGCACTCCGTGACAGGGCTGCAGTGCAGTCGCTATGCAGGGTTCCTAAATAGCATCGAGTAGAATGGATGCCAACAGCTGCATTCAGCTGCAGTGGAGGGACTTTAAGGGAGTGGGCACCGGAGTAAACATTTCAAGTGGAAAAATGTCACTGCTGAGGGAAGTAGTCTCCTTTGATGTTTTAAAAACATTTCCAGACCTTGCTAGACAGATCAGTGTGCAGCATCGGGTGAAAGGGAAGCCGAAACAATGAGAGGTCACCAGACAAAGAAACTGGAAGAAGCTTGGAGGGAATGTATGATCCTGACTCTAAGATGCACGTTTTTATTTCACATTTCAATACTTCAGATGTTGAAATATATCTTACAACTGCTAGGTGCGTTTAATAATTTCCGCTGCTTATCCCTCCAGCACCCCATGCCACTCCATAAAATAAAACCATTATTTAAATGAAGTTGTGAAGCTTGCACTGAGTGATGTCTAGATTTGAGGAAACAGCACGTTCACCAAGGGAAACCCACTACAGTCTAGAGTTTACCTCTCAGCCATGTGAGCTAAGAATCCTAATTTGTGAGCACACAGAAGGACTTTTTGTTTTTACACCTTTATTGAGGTATAGTTGATATACAAAAACTGCACATATTTAATGTATACAACTTGTGGATCTGGGGCATGTGAATACAACTGCGATGCCATCACCACAGTCAAGGAAATAAACGTATCCATCTCCTCCGAAAGTTTCCTTGTGTCCTTTTGCTTTTGTGTGTGCGCTAGGAACACTTAGCATGACAGCTGCCCTGTTGACAAATTGTTAAGTATACAATACCATATTGTGCACTACTGGCACCGTGTTGTACAGCAGATCTTCAGCACTTATTCATCTTGTATAATAATAACTTTATATGCATTGAACTCCATTTCTCCCTTTCCCTATCCCCTGGCAACCACCACTCTATTTTCTGCTTCTATATATTTGACTTTTTTTTTTTTTAAGATGGAGTCTCAGTCTGTCACCAGGCTGGAGTGCAATGGCGCGATCTCGGCTCACTGCAACCTCCACCTCCCGGGTTCAAGTGATTCTCCTGCCTCAGCCTCCCAAGTAGCTGGGACTACAGGCGTGTACTTGACTATTTTAGGTACCCCATATAAGCGGAATCATGCAGTATTCACAAGTACATTTTCTTTTTTTTTTATTTTTTGAGATGAAGTTTCGCTCTTGTTGCGCAGGCTGGAGTGCAATGGTATGATCTTGGTTCACCACAATCTCCGCCTCCTGGATTCAAGCAATTCTCCTGGCTCAGCCTCCTGGGTAGCTGGGATTGCAGGCATGCACCACCAAGCCTGGCTAATTTTGTATTTTTAGTAGAGATGGGGTTTCTTCATGTTGGTCAGGCTGGTCTCGAACTCCCGACCTCAGGTGATCCAATTCGTCTCGGCCTCCCAAAGTGCTGGGATTACAGGTGTGAACCGCCTCGCTGGGCTAATTTTGTATTTTTAGTAGAGACGGGGTTTCTCTATGTTGGTCAGGCTGTTCTCAAACTCCCGACCTCAGGTGATCTGCCTGCCTTGGCTTCCCAAAGTGTTGGGATTACAGGCATGAGCCACCGCACCCGGCCCAGAAGTACATTTTCTAAGGAAAAGTATAGTATTTACTTGGCTTACAAAGACTTACTTATAAATTCAGACTGTTCTTTGAAAAAACATAACAGACACAGGAAAGGAATGGAGGAATGCCCCTGTCAGAATTACCAACCAATTCCCCTCCTGGAGATGAACTCTTACTTGGAAACCATATTTTAATCAGAAGACAGCTTGGAACGTCTCCAGGTAGGGTGAGGAGTCCACCTTAGATGATCCACCCGCCTTGGCCTCCCTAAGTGCTGGGGATTACATCCCTCCCCCCACCTCCTTCCTTCCTTTTCTTCTTTCTCTCTCTCTCTTTCTTTCTCTCTCTCTCTTGCTCGCTCTCTTTCTTTCTGAGTCTTGCTCTGTCACGAAGCTGGAGTGCAGTGGTGGATCTTGGCTCACTGCAACCTCTGCAGCAAATTTCAAGGGATTCTCCTGCCTTAGCCTCCCGAATAGCTGGGACAGCTGGGACAGCTGAGACTAAAGGTGTGTGCCACCACACCCAGCTAATTTTTGTATTTTTAGTAGAGACGGGGTTTCACCATGTAGGCCAGGATGGTCTCGACCTCCTGATCTCGTGATCTGCCCGCCTTGGCCTCCCAAAGTGCTGGGATTACAGGCCTGAGCCACTGCTCCCGGCACTCTGTTTATGCCATCCATTATGTTACATTATTGATTCTCAACCTTAGATGAACATTCAAATGACCTCTCTCCCTCCACCTTTTTCTAGGGGGAGAATTATGCTTGTACATTACACCACAGGGACTATACATACATAAACTTCTTTTGAAAGATAGAGATGGGGTCTCACTATGTTACCCAGTCTGTTCTTGAACTCCTGGACTCAAGCAATCATCCTGGCTCAGTCTCCCAAAGTGTTGGGAGTAAAGGCATGAGCAGCTGCACCCAGGCTATATATACTCTTGTATGCCTAGTTTCTCTCACCCAATATAATGTTTGTAAGATTCATCAATGTCGTTGCATGTGGTTGTAGATTGTCAAATCCCAATGCTGTATAGAAATCCATTGTATAACAATATTACATTTTACTTATCCATTCTAAATAGGATAATAAAAATTCAGGTGATTTCCAGTTTTTGGTTATTTTGAATGCTGTTATGGACATTCAATTATGCACCTTTTGGAAAACATATATGTATACATTTCTATTATATACCTAGGAGTCACATTGATGGGTTATAAGATATGCCTATAGGCCGGGTGCGCTGGCTCACGCCTGTAATCCCAGCACTTTGGGAGGCCGAGGCGGGTGGATCACGAGGTCAGGAGATCGAGACCATCCTGGCTAACACGGTGAAACCCTGTCTCTACTAAAATACAAAAAAAAAAAAAAAAAAAAATGCCGGGCGTAGTGGTGGGTGCCTGTAGTCCCAGCTACTCAGGAGGCTGAGGCAGGAGAATGGCGTGAACCCGGGAGGCGGAGCTTGCAGTGAGCCGAGATCGCGCCACTGCACTCCAGCCTGGGTGAGAGCGAAACTCCGTCTCAAAAAAAAAAAAAAAAAAAAAGAGACCCCTATATTATTAAGCCAGGCGTAGGGGACAATACCTGTAATCCAACCACTTTGGGAGGCTGAGGCGGGCAGATTGCTTTGAGACCAGCCTGGGCGACACAGTGAAACTGGTCTCTACAAAAAATGCAAAAATTAGCCTGGTGTGGTGGCACATGCCTGTGATTCCAGCCACTCAGGAGGCTGAGGTGGGAAAATTGCTGGAGCCCGGAAAGTTGAGGCTGTAGTGAGCTGTGATCGCACCACTGCACCCCGGCCTGGGTGACAGAGTGAGACCCTGTCTCAAAAAAAAAAAAAAAAAAAAATGCATAGA